>NW_019737093.1:354904-417307 GCF_002891405.2 Cryptotermes secundus | reverse complement strand
TCTTAGAAACCAGGACGATGGATAAAGTCCAAAAACTCAATATATCAGTGTGTTATACACCATCGTCAGAATCCTATAGTAACTACCAGTGGAGACTGGTTGTAGAGGGGCCCAAGGCTCATCCAGGACTACAGTGCCAAGTGATAGGTAGGTAGGTAGGTAGGTATATATTTTCTCTTTAAATTCACTACTTATTAAAATTCTTAACAAAACTTACTACTTCTACAATATTAGTTATCTCCATAAATACAAATCTGTGATCTAACAAAGTGTTGCATAATCTCTATGAACACAAACTAGTCATCTAATAATCTCATGTACAAATCTCCTTGCACAGAAATCTGTTATCTAACAATCTTTTGGAACAAATCTCCAAGAACACAACTCTGTTGGACAAAGCATGGAACAGATGCATACACACCTTCAACACCGGTCTTCTCTTCCTTAACATCTGCAACTGGCTCCTTATCTTTCAGATCTTCATGCAGCTTTTTAGTGCTGGAAAAGTAAACACATAATTACTGCAATAAATCTGCATTAAGAAATCACGGCTGCGTTTACAATGATTGGTTCAAAATTTAAAAGTATATGTTTCCCAGAACACAACTCTAAACTGTATTAAAAACTGTTCATTTTCCACTCTAAGGTTTGAGGAGAAAATGTTTAGTACAGTGGTCCTGAACTTGGTGTATGTGAAGCCTCATTTATCTCGTAAGCTGTCAACACTGATGGAAACTTTATTTTTGAAACATTTTCCTGTGCATGTTCAAAACGAAAAATTCCTGACATGATTATAATAAAAATTATATGCAGGCCCAATTTGGAATAAAATTTAACACCCCCAAAGAAAATGAGCAACTTGACTGAGAAGGGTTAAAAATACTTATCTGGCAGATTACCAAAATTTGTTTCTTTGGTAAATAATTCCACTGCATAAAATATTTTCTTCCTCTATGAACTACAGAAATAGTCTACCGTATATAATTATGTATCAACTTTGCATTGCTGACTGCACTGTAAAGGATCACATAAAATTCTGCAAGAAACTTATTGCTCCCATCTTCTGGGTGAAGAGCAAGCCAAGAATGGAAAAAGAGGTACGTACACAGTGAGAGGGTGAATGGTACTACGATGGTCATTTTCCTACGCTGTCTGCACGATGAGTATGAACTGTCATATTTATAGATCCAAAATGAGATCAGGCTGAACCTGGAGCCTTCATACCCAAACCAGCACATCCAACACAAGACTGACATAACTGCAATTTTTCACTGATTCCATTTGAACTTCTCAGAGGAACCTAGTGCCTCCACCTTCAAGGGCCCAATGATGCCTAAGTGGCACTGGAAAATCTTACCAGCAAGCAGAGCATACACTCACCTGTCCTCATGTACAGGCTCCTCGATCTTCACATCTCTCGACAGTAACAGAGATGAAGGCTCCTCCCTGTGGGAAGGCAGCATTCGAGGTGGAGGCCGTCCTGGTATACCTGGAGGTGGGCCTCCAATGCCGATAGGTGGGCCCAACCCCATACCTTGACGATCACCCCATTCCTCCACCCATCCACTCCTTCTATCGGCAGCTGGTGCCCAGTCCCCTCCTGGTCCAGGGAAGCAACCCCATTCCCCCTCCATGGGTGGCATGGCATGAGGCATAGAATGAGGCATTGGAAGTGGTACATCTTTGTCACCCCACTCTCCTCTGTGGGCATTCTCCCATTCCGGTGGTGGTACCCTCCTGGGAAATGTGATGAATTACAAACTGTGTTTATATACACATACAGACTTTCATTAAATGTTGTCTGGCAAGACCATAATAAAGCCTGGTTTACATGAGGCCATACATGCACCTCCCCTTGTATCTCATAAACTGCTGAACAGATGTTCTTGAAATCTGAAACAGGAAATTTCACTAACATGCAATCATTATTCCAATTTCTAAGCAAGCTTAATGAAGGTCAAAGAACAATGCTGGACACTCTGTGTACTGCATTATGGGCTACACCCCTCTCCACCCTCCTCTAATTTTTCAAAACTATGTCTTCAATAAAACAAGATTAATGCTGCTGCCTTCTGGGTTATGGCATTGTATTACATAACATTCTTATGGATAAATTACATAAATATGGTGTTTGTGGTATTCCACATATGTTAATTAAATCCTATCTAGCAAACAGAACACAACAGGTGAAAATAGCACATATGGAAATCAACGAAATGAAGGAATATTTATCAAGTAGCCTTCCAATTAAATGTGGAGTCCCTCAGGGATCGGTCCTTGGTCCATTACTTTTTATTTTATATATAAATGACTTTCCTCACCTAACACAAGGTAGGTCTATAATGTATGCCGATGACACTTCAATATTGAATATGGGAAAAGATATAAATGAACTCCAATATACAGGATAGGGTGCAGAAACTTCCTTTTTTTGAAGGTGAATAAAAGAAAAATTATTACTGATAGACAAAATTTATGTTTAGCTAATGAAAGAACATACTTTAAAGTTTTAAATCATGTAGTTTTAAACAAAATATCTTGAAGGTGGTGACCACTGTTCTCTATGCACTGATACGACCGTTTTCTGAAGTTCCCCTCTGCATGTTCCAACATGTGCACCGGAATATGGGCTAGTTCCTGCCAAATAACATTCTTCAGCTGAAGCAGACTTGCGGGGCGATGTTTAAAAACATCTGCCTTGAAGTATCCCCATAAAAAAAATCACAGGGCGTTAGATCAGGTGAGTGCGCTGCCCACGGGATGTCACCTTGAAGCGAGTTGAGCCGTCCTGGGAACTTTGCCCTCAAAACTGTCATCAAAGCTTCGGCTGTGTGGGCCGTGGCACCATTCTGTTGGAACCAGACATTTCCCAGATGCATTTCTTCAAGAGCTGGTTCGAAAAAGATCTCAAAATCGACTGTCGAACTGCCTCCATATTTTCTGGCATCGTAACGGTCCGTTGTCATCCTGATGATTTTTTCAGCACACTCCTGGTTGTCCTAAAGTTCTCTACCCACAAAACAATCGCCTTCCGGTCAGGAACCAGACCTCTGGGCTTAATTCCGAAGTGAGTACAGAACGCATGCTGCACCGCCACGTAGGAATGGATGTTCGAAAAATAGGCTTCAACAGCAAATGCACGCTGCTCACTCGTCCACCTCATGTTTCCTACTGAGGGGTATTAGACAGAAACTTCCGCAATTGTTGTGTTTGCCGAGCCTATCCCCACTTTTCGGTGACCTCCCCTCCCTTCACAATGTGTCTTCACAAAAAGGAAGTTTCTGCACCCCTTCCTGTATAACTTCAATTAATATTGGAGTTGTGGAGAAATACTTTGAGATGAATGATTTATTCATTAATCCAACCAAAACGCACTGCATCTTTTTTCAGACAAAGCAATGTAGGCAGGACCATAAATATAAAATTTTAATCAAGAATATGGAAATAGAAAACGTTAAAAGTATAAACTTTTAGGGGGTAGTACTAATTGACAGCACCTTGAGCTGGGATGTTTATATTGATAGAACCTGCAGTCGAATTAGCCACAACTTATTTATAATAAACAGACTTGCTAAAATACTTGACCTAAAGGGTAGAAGAATGTTATATTATGGTTTGAGCTATCCCTTTCTAACATATGGAGCTGTAGTAAGGGGACACAGTGCTAAGGCACTTACTAAAAGAATATTTATTCTTCAAAAAAGAGCAGTACAGTACACTGCAGGGCTAAAACCTTTAGAATTGTGCAGAGATAGTTTTAAACAACTTAAGATTTTAAGAGTATATTCGTTGTACATACAACAAACCATCTTATATGTAAATAATAAGTGTAACTGCATAGTAAATAAAAAGTACACACACACACACAATACAAGAAACAACAAAGACTACCATAAATGGGCGCATAACTTAGAACTTCATAATAGTAAACCTTCAGTTGCTGGTTGTATCTTTTATAATAAATTACCTAATAATATTGTGATGTGGATGGCGTAGTGGGGGGTGGGGGTCGCATGAACTCTGTGATCTCGCGAGTGACATCACATACCCCCATTCCGCCCATCAGTGTGCAATGCTCGGTAGACACCCCTTTCCCCGCAGTGACGTGGCAGAGGAGTGGTGGCACCAGGCAACCATTGCCGTGGTGATGTAACACGGGATGCCACGGTTGCTATGCAGCAGTGAACAACTCCCGACAGAGTTACTAGGCTATCGGCAAACATGGCGTCAGACAACAGCGGTACCTATCACGTAACTGTTTTCTGTCTTTCTGTGCCGAGGCTAAATAAGGAGCAGCGAACACTATTCAACAGTTAGTTACGAGTTAGCTAGGGAGTGAGTAGTTAGTCAGTATTCAATTAGTAGTTAGTGAGCAGTGTGTGATCAGGAGTGACACAGTTAAAATGCAGCACCCACCGAAGACAGTTAAAATGTAGCTGTCGCCGGAGACAGTTGAATTGAAACAGTCGCCGAGTTCAGTTGTAGCAGAAAGAAGAATACCGGAACATGTGATTAGAAGTGATAGTGTGAGAAACAGATGCTTGGCTCACAAGAGAAATAATTGGGAGTGTGTGTGATACAGTGACACTTATATAGCTCCCGTATCGTACTGTGAATACGTGTAGACTATTGAAGATAGAGTGAATAGAATATTGTGTAGGATTTGTAAATTGTGGAAACCCATAACAGTGTTATAATTAACTGTAGCCAAGATTTGTAGGTTGTTAAATAAACCAATTAACAATCCGAACGGCGTCTTCAGTAGGAAAACACGTTACACTGGTGACAGAATTGTTTACAAACTTAAACACGCCACAAACAAATTGTTGTGCATCAAGTATTTTACTGCTACAAAATGCAGATGCAGCAGATGATGGAAATGCTGGCAAGAATGGATGCCAACATAAAATCCAACGAAGAAAAGGTGGAAGCAAATAGGAAGACTGACAGAGAAGATTTCCTGGCAAAATTAGATGTCAACCAAGAAAAAACCGACGTCATGCTGACAAAATTAGACGCCTACCAAGAAAAGGCGGCGGCTGATAGGAAGGCCGACAAGGAAGAAATGAAGGCCAAAATGCGATGTATGCATTCAGAGTTGGATGAGACACTCCAACATAAAATGGAAGCGATCAGAGCAAGGACGGAAGTCAAGCGAGAAAATATGGGTACCAGCCACGTGGAGATGGTGTACGCATTTAAACCCTAAGTAGAGGCAGAGACCATAGCTGCAAAGAGATGGAGGCACATCTAGTAGAAGAAAAGCCGGCCTCAATGGCCACAAAACCTGCGCGGAACAACAAGAAGAGGTCCCCACAGTGATACCGGTCATAGAACCTGAAGAAGAAACAATGGATACAAGAAAAGAGACAATGGCCTGCCAAGAGATGGAGGCATGTCTAGAAGAAAAAGAGCCAACCTCAGTGGACAGGAAACTTGAGGTGGCCCAACAACGAGAAGTCCCCAATGAAAATGCCATAGTGAAACCGGTCAAAGGACGGAAGAAGTGGTATAGGGGCAAGAAGCAAGCTGCAGGGCGACGTGGAGAGCCACAGGAACTAACCCGAGGAATTTGTGGACCCCAGATGAAGTTGGCTGCCTCCTGCAGGAAGGTGTCCCGCCGTGCAACAGTGGCATGGCACAAGAGGAACATCCTCAGAAAATCTTCGACTCAAAGAAATTGTGAACCGAGAAAAGAAGTGACCGCCAGCGGAATGAAGATTACAGAGGAGAATAGATGTTGGAAGTGTCCTCAATGCAACACTGGCATAAAGGACAGGTCTGAAACAGGGACGAGTCAGCAACCAATTGAAGGACCCAACCAAGAATGTCATCGGAGGGTGTAGATTAGGACAGCAATCGCACCTAGGAGGGAGAAGTACTCATAAGAAGACCTTCTATGAGATTGTCAGCAGGAAGATCGTGAAGCAAACTACGGGATCTTCTGTTGGATTACGACTAAACAAAGAATGGAACTTATGGAGGGGCAGGCCCCCTCCAAAGCGGAAAATGAAACAACGGATTGAGGAGGAGAGGATAATGTAGAAGTACCGGCCTCCCGAGGAAGAGTGAATGTGCAACGGATGAATGTGATATAACTGGATCTTCTGGCAAGTTAGCAGGAAACTGCTCAAGACGAGCTGGTCTTAGGAGGGGAGCAGTTGTAACAGAAGGAGAATAGTCGCTGCAGAGGAGTAGCCGAAACAACAGGAGACACAGCAAGCACAGTAACGTGAAGAAAAAGGAATGGGGATGTACTGTTAGGCTGTTCGGGACGAACAACCTTTAGAAGGGAGCAGTGTGACTTGGATGGTGTAGCGGGAGGTGGGGGTCGCGTGAACTCTGTGATCTCGCGAGTGACATCACATACCCCGACTCCGGCCATCAGTGTGCAACACTCAGTAGACACCCATTTCCCCACGGTGACATGGCAGAGGAGCTGCAGTGCCAGGCAACCATTGCTGCGGTTATGTAACACAGGATGCCGCGGCTGCTATGCAGCAGTAAACAACTCCCGACAGTGTTGCTAGGCTATTGGCAAACACGGCGTCAGACAACAGCAGTACCTATCACGTGTTTTCTGTTTTGTCCATGCCGAGGCTAAATAAGAAGCAGTGAACACTATTCAACAGTTAGTTATGAGTTAGCTATGGAGTCAGTGAACCAGTCAGTTGTAGTCTAGCATTTGCAGGCCAAGTAATTGTAATACTGCAGATAGCAGTAGTTGTGAGATTGTACATTGTGTGATTGTAAGAGCGAACGTGCAATAAATTCGCTATATCCAATTTGGCATGAAGTTATTTGTCGTGTCATACACCCAACACGTGACAATATAAAACAACATGAAAATAAAAACCAGTTTATAAGGGAACCGAAGAATTTACTTATTAATGGGTGTTACTACTCAAATGAAGACTATACGAATGATAAATTCTTAAATATTGGATAATGATACATGCTAGCTGTAAACAATCATTATATATTTTGTTAGTTTATTGGTTAAGAATTTACTGTATTTTTGCTAATTTTATAATTTATATCATGTGACATGTCCTACATCAATGTAATCATATCTATAGGATGAATAAACATGAACGAACGAATTATAGTCTGGTATGTTAGTATAAATACTGCAGAGAAACATACTTCCCCCCCCCCACTACCCTAAAGATGGAAGCAGTATGCTCTTCCGAATCAGTATTACCAACTTACCACATGGCATCATATACCAGAAGACTACACTATGAATCTTCAACACTAAACATCTTGAAACTTGTAATGAATAAGGCATCATACAATTCAATATCTTGGGCAGTAAACACATCAACTGCAATGAGATTCCATGCATGTGCACAACTGAACCAAAAGAGACACAAAACATTCAATGATCCAACTAAAAATACCATATATAGTAATCTTGGGTAGGTATGGTTCAAGAAAATTTAGTCACCTGTCACCAACTGAGGGGCAATTAAAGCACAAAGCCACATTTACAGAACTCATATGCTCATGCAATGTAAGCTGTTATATCAGCGTAACACACACAACTTGCCTGCCTCTTCCATCCCACTCTCGGCGACTGTCAGTATAATCTCTCGTCTCCCAGTCTCTGCCCTTTATAGGAGGTCCTGGAGGTCGAGTCTCTTCACGTTCATAGCCTCTTCGCCGCTCTTGTTCTCGTTCGCGTAGCTCACGCTCACGTTCATGTAGTTCTCTCTCCCGTTCTCGATCTCTCTGGTCTCTTTCCCTCGGATCACGCTCCCTCTCACGCTCACGACCATCCCATGGATCACGACCTCGCAACGGTTCCATGCTGTTGCGCCCTTCCCGACGCCTGAAATACACACGTCACTTCATTCATGTAAAATATCCTACTGTTCTCAGGAAAGGCTCCTGCCTATACAATGGACACCGACACACACCTGAGTTCAATAATGTTATACAATAACAACATGCATTAAGCAGTGTTGCTATCCAGAAGTATGCCATGAACTTCTTTTGGCAAAGGTACACCTTGCATTACTGACACAAACACACGTTTCATAGTCATTTATTGCTGCCATCTTCCTCTCCTATTCATAAGTACTACCTACTTGATCATGCCTTCAGCAGACATAACTGTTCTATCTGAAAGAAATTTTCATACACAAAATTGTAATCACAATTTTTGAACACGTATTTTAATGAATATTCAGTAATTCCCTGAGTTGGTATGGTCTAGGCTTGGTTTCATCTAACACTGTTCCACCATCCATAACCATTTATGCTCCTGACATTAGCTCTTCATGTACTCATTGCTTCACAGCAACACCACTGGTCATAATACTGAGCTTCACTGCCTTGCACTGCACTTAACTGAACTGAGAACAGCTGAGTTACTACTCACTCACCAACTGCACAGAACTCAACACTGAAAAACTAACTAACTTCTACTCCTACGTTAAGTACTGTTAGACTGCACTGCACTGAGATCTGACTGGCTTGATACTGCTCCCTTTTATATGCACAGCACTCATAGCAAAGCTCTGAAACCTTCAGAGGCAACCCAAGCCTTCGCTGGTGGCCAAGCGGTTCCCCAGAGGTACCAGAAGTGGGGGGTTTCAACATTTTAACAGAAGTTGATGCCTGCACAAGCCAGGACACACAATACTAGCATGACAATATTCAGTACTGTAATAATATAAGAAAAGAAGTAATACCCTCGCCTGTCTTCTGGAAAGCTCCTGGGATCAATACCAAGACGTCTGTCCACCAAACCACGAGGATCTTCACGCTGCGGTGCAGGATCATCATAACGATTTCTCTCTGTTTGGTCAGAATATCGACCTCTTTCATCTCGACCTGGACCAAAACAGTACAGGGAGCAATTACTTTGAATGAACCTCTTCTGGGTGCTAGTAAAATGAAGATTATCAGATGTGTTCCAATTTTTCAGTGTTACTATTCCACTCTCATGTAACAAATACATATACTGTACATGGCACAGTGTCAAATGTGTACATATAATTATGCATTTTCCATTTTTCACATTCCCAACATATGTACTAAGTATACGGGCTTCTAGTTATACGTGAGTTTGAAAATGTGATTTCATTTTAATGTACTCAATTAATTTAGATCATTTTCAACTAACAGCACTCAGATTCACGCAAATTTCTTGCTGCCCAAATAAGAAAGGAGATGAAGAGTGAAAGTAGTGTACTGTGTGGGTGGCAGAGAAGGAATGCGAGGGGTGAAGGGAATATTTGGACTAGCCACACAATGTCTTCTGTACCACTGTCGCTCTTTGAGGGGATAAGAGAACCCTTCAGTAAAATATTTCCTAATGTCTGATTTATGTAATTTCACCCTCTGAGGCCTTCTCTTTCTGAAACACAACTGTCACATTAAATGAGGAGTACCGGTACAATTTTGGGGCATGGGGTATTCAAGTAGATACAAAACTTTATGCACAGCACAATTTTAACTTGATAAGTACCAGTGGTATCTGTTCATGTCTGTTGATTTGCAATGAAGTAGAGCAGGTAGATTCTAATAGGTTCTGACAATGGTGTACAGCACTGGGTTTTACACCCTGTCCTTCATCTGGTATTTTAAAAACTAGAGAACACGATTGGAAAATTGGATCTGTTTCTGTCCTCAGGTGAGGAGGGAGACACCTACTCTGTTGGATCCCTCAGAAAGAGGTAACCTCATTCAACGGAAACAGATCCAGTTTCCGAAATGTTGTATTCTCTAGCTTTTAGAATACCAGATGATGGGCAATGTCCAAAAACCCAGTAATTCTAAGTCAAGCAGTTGTACATACCTCTCCTGCTGTCGAAAGGACTGTCATATCCTTTGTCATCAGGTGGTGGCCGTCGACCATCTGACTCCCTGTTTCTAGCAGGAATTGGATACTCATGATCACTGTGATTGTCCCTGCTGTCCCTGTCCCGTTCTCTATCTAGGTGAGAACCTCTGTCAAGGCCTCGCTCAAAACTTCTCTCAGAGCCACGATCAAGGGCCCTCTCAGAGCCTCTATCAAATCCTCTTTCTGAGTTCCTCTCAAAGTTTCTCTCTGGGCCTCTGTCAAGACCTCGTTCTAACCCACGGTCACCACCCCTGTCGGATCCTCTGTCTGAACCTCTACCTAATCCCCTATCAAGGCCCCTCTCTGAGCCTCTATCAAGTCTTTCTGGACCTCTACCCAGTCCTCTGTCCAAACCCCTGTCAAGACCCCTCTCTCTGTCTTGACGATCAGCAGGCCTATCCCTTTCAAGACCTCTGTCTCTCTCTGGGCCTCTACTTAGGTCTCGCTCTCTGTCAGGACCTCTATCCAATCCTCTGTTGAGACCCCTGTCACGGTCTGGACCTCGTTCAAGTACCCTGTCCCTGTCAGACCCTCGTTCAAGTCCCCTGTCCCTGTCAGACCCCCGATCAAGAGCCCTGTCCCTGTCTGAACCCCGATCTAACATTTTATCTAGACCTTTCTGCCCTGAATGGAAGTCACCAGAGTTCTTGTTATTCCCGTCTCTACTGCTGCGAGATGTTGGCTGCTGAAGTCCAGAAGGGTTATGTGTCATAAGAGTAAGCAGTGAAGGTAACTCTCGTTCATATTCTCGGGCCTTATTCAAATCCTTCTCGCGTTCACGTTCACGTTCCCGCTGACGCTCACGGCAACGTTCCAGAGCTTCCTCTCGCTCTTTATCCCTCGCAGATTCTCTGTTCTCCCTTGCATTTCTGGCATCCCTTGATAACCTGGGATCAATGTTGTCTCGACTGTCTTTCGTATCCCGGCCATCCCTAGCATTATCTCGGTTATCTCTAGGATCCCTACTATCTCTGATATCCCTATTATCTCTATTGTCTCTACAATTATCACGGGCCTCTCTCCCACGTTCTCTGTCCCTATCTCGGTCGCGGTCTCCATCCACATGGTCTCGACCTGAAATGACAGGATACAAACAACCAGGAAGTTTGAATTATCACATGCTGATTAAGAAGTACATATATCAGACTTGAGGGTCTCACGGTGGTGACTAAAGAGTTCTGTCTTCTGGGATGTAACACTGCGTAGTAAAGTGAAAGTCAGCATTTTTTAGGAACATATCACCTCCATCATCAAGGTTGAAAAGTAAGCCGAGGAACAAACAACATGACGAATGCAGCGAGTGGCACCAGATTACATGGCATTATAACCCAGACGACAACCACTTCAAGAAGTACACAGATACGAATACAAACACAATATATTGTAATGTGTTTCGTTACTGAAGACGCCGTAGAGATGGTTAATTGGTTTATTTAACAATCTACAAGTATCGGCTACAATTAATGGTAACACTGTTACGGGTTTCCACACTTTACAAACCCTACAACAAAATCTCTTAACACTGTCTTCAAGAGTCTTCAAGTATTAATAACGCGGGAGCTATACAAGTCTCCCTGAAATACACACTCCAGATATAACTGTACTACAGCACTCACTATGTCTTGAAAGCACACAATAAGTCTTCCACTCGCTGACTTCTTAGTTATCGCACACTCGCAGGCTGCTATGTTTCAACTGACTCGTAGCTGCTGTGCAGTCCGCTTATATAGCCGTGCGCTGTTGCTAGTGTGACGTGGCGTATAGCCTAGGACGCTGTTGCTAGTGTGACGTGGCGTATAGCCTAGGACGCTGTTGCTAGTGTGACATGGCGTATAAGGTTGTGGGGACTCGGCTAACGTCGGCTCCGCTCGGTTCACTTCGGCTCCGCTCGTGACGTCACCGCGGGGAGAGTTGCGGGGTAATTACTCGCCTATTACACGAGCGCTACGTTACCACTACATGCAGCTGGGTAGGTAGGGATCAACATGTCACAATATTTTATGTAAAAAAATAAAAGAAAAGGTAAAGTTGTCCCTGTGCTTAAAAGCACTAAGCCATGAAGACATATGGTGGGAATGGCTGTATAGATCCACGTTTTCTTGACCTCGGCATTAGGTGAAGGTGAATGGTGAGCTTCATGCCCCAGCAGCTCTAACCCCAGCACCCATTGTGTTGGGGGATGGGTGGGACCCAGAGCCTGTGTGGACAACACTGAAATTCTTCATCCCACCAGGACTTGAATGCCAACTTCTCAGTCACCTAGTATGGTGCCAGTCACTGTACCGACTATGCTATCCTAGCGCTGACATAATGTTTCAGAAACTGGATCTGTTTGTCCTCAGGCGAGGGGGAGAAACACCTATGCTTTTCATAATTCTTTACCCTCACTTTCTTCTGCATAGTTTGATAAAGTAAATGTACCGACGTGCCAGATTAAGAACCATGTCATAAATATGTGTGGGGCAATACAAGATGGAGGTGAGTGCAGCTTCATGCCCCAGTGACTTCACAATGGAGAATGAGTCCCTGGTTCCCAATGAATATGAGGCTGGGTTAGCCCCTGAGCAAGTCTGTATGAGGCGGCAGATACAAAAACATGTACTTCCAGTTTGGGATCAAACTCCAGTCATCCAGCCCATAGCCAGTCACTATTGTACCAGAGCTGCCGTGGCTCTGGGGTTTACTATGGGGTTTGAAAATAAAAATATACAAGAATTTAGAATTTGCAAATGTGTAGTATAATTAGGTTTCTCTGCATGTACTTCACTAACACAATCGCTTGTAACATGATAGCAATTGTAACATTAAAAAGAAATATCTTATTAAGAGGTAACACAACCTCACAACAGAATTTCTTAACAAATCAAACTTTAAACAATTCTACTCCACACTGAACCAACAGAAAGACTAGAATACAGACCACACATGTGGAGAAAAGTATGCAAAAGATTCACTTCAAGAGCCCTCTGCTTAGAACTGCTCAAGATTACAGACTGCTAGGATGAGATTCCATGTAGTTCAACAGATAGGGGAAAGGGTGGAAATGAATAGTTACCAGTTAAGATACATTACAGAACTATCAACAGGATACTGTTACTTAAAAGGATCCTTGTTCAATTAGGCCACAACCACTTCCTTCCACATTCTTTCCAGTTCATCCTTCATTCATCATCCTATCACTGAATTCCATATAGACTAATCTATGTACAGGGAGATATAATACCACAAAATAAAAATGACTGTGAATACTCGCAAACCATTATTACTGTATTCCTATGATGGACAGACTGCGAGAGTATGGCGCACACAGAGTTGAGAGGATGAAAGGGTTAATCTTAAATTTACTGCACATACTTTTAGGGATGAAGTCTCTGTCTTGTGCTGTCTTCTCTACTATCCCTGGCAACATCTGTGACTCCCTTTTTCTGCTGCTATCTCGAGAAGAAATACTGTCATCCCTGCGGTTGCCAACATCATCCTTTCCAGAACGACCTCCTCCTCCTCCTCCACCTCCTCCTCGCTCCAGTGTCGTCTCCCTAGAACCACGATCCTTTCCACCAAGGCCATCCCGCAAACCTCTGTCTGATACGTCTCCTCTCCTGTTGTCTCGCTCATCCTTCTCTCGCCCCCTATCATGATCCTTCCTAAGAAAACAAAACCAAAGCACAAATTATCCAGCAGTGTGCATTCCAGTAATCATTAGCCATATGGATATAGAAACCTTATGAACCAACTCTAACTTCGGCACCAGATAAACAACCTTGGGTAAATCGAAAGTGCAGCAAGGAACAATAAAACTGTCCCTGCACCTACACATCAAGCCATGAGGTGAGGAGGTGGAGGCAAAACCCCATGCATTTTTAAACTTGACCTTACATAGCAGTGAATGCTAAGCTTCAAGTTCCAGCCACTTTACTATTTGGTAGACAGTGGCTAGAATGCTGGGTCAGCTGCAGGCTGGTTTGGACAACTTGCTGAAGGGCAAAACCTCTGACACCTATGGTGGACAGAACTCCAGCTGTCCAGTCCATAGTCAGTCACTTTACCAACTAAGCTACCCTGGCTTCCATTCAGAGCAGAAATATAATATAACAACATCTTTGAAGTTTGCTTCATGTAACTTAAATACAACTTCACTTAAAATATGCTAAATTAACTAAACACGCCAAGAATAAGAACACTTATTACTGCTGGTAATCCAATGTCTCACCTTGTATCTGCATGTTTTGTCCATGAATCTCTGGTATCTCTAATGTCACTGCGAGATGCATCTCGTCTCTCTGATTCCCTGGGTGAGTTCTTGCCTGCAGTGCGTTTATTGTCAAGGCTACTATCTCGAGCTCTTCCTCCACCAGTACTGCTCCGAGATTTTGCAGGCGAAACTCTGCAGCAACACAACAATTCACATCTTTTCCATTCATAACAAGGTGAAGATGTTCTGTGATAAATTCTAGCACAAAGCTTTACTCTTCTGTCAACTTTTCATCTGTTTTACATGCAGCCCAAGATAATTTTACTCCTGCAACAAGCAACTTAGATTTAACAACACATATGCTTGTATCATAAAGTTACAGTGTACCACTGGTACACAACAGTCAATTCTGTACATAAGCTTTGCTAAAAGTACTTCTTCACTATATATTTTGAACTTGCTTGGTTATCATCAGACCTTATAAAGATTATACTGGCCTCATACAATATACACTTATTCCACAAACCACAACTACCACAGAAATATTTACACACATCTGATGAAGTACATACATAATCCCATCTTAAGTATAAGATTAATTGAAATTAACATTAAATTATTAAAACTGAAGGCCTAAATCCAATAAAATTATGTTATTATTTATATACAATTTATGTTTCATGAATACTCATCATGCAAAGCCTGAAAGCTATCATTTTGTGTGAACAAAATAAAAAAACAGATCATAATCAAGTAAAAAAGGTGAAGGTAACATTGCCCCTGTACTTATTAAGCAAAGAGCCATGAACATATATTGTGTGATGGAGGTCTAACTCCATGCATCCTAACCTCAGCACCAGATGCAATCAGATGAGCAGCCTGTTTACTATACCCAGCTAACCTGGTTCTTCCTAAAGGAGACAGACTACTTCAAATTATAATACTGCTGCAATGATGCTAGCCTTTTATTCATAATTATTTTCACAAAGCTGATTCCACCTTGACAAAGCTGAGTTGCACAGCTGTCACACAAACTGCCCACCCTTCAAGCAACAGCAGGTTATGCGCCCCTCTTCTGTTACTGCCCAACAGAAGGTGTGCAAAAGGTAAGAAGTCCAACTGTCCCTGTGCTCCATGCTATGAAGACATGGGGAAGTGGAGGCACAGCTCCACCATTCTTAAGCTCAGAATTAGAAAGAGGACAGTCATCTACTTAGCACTCCTGCTGCTTTATCTCTGCAGAAACAGCCTCTGGTACCCACTGCACAGGAGGCCGGGTGAGCCACAGGGTCAGTCTGGATGCTATAGAGAAGATAAAAATAACTGGCCCCTAACAGGAATCAAAACCCTGACTTCTCGGTCAACCAGTCTGTAGCCTCCTCACATACTCACTAAGCTATTCCAGGCTCAGGGTCCACAAATTATTGGGGGTGGGGGATGTTCAACACCTTAACCAAAAAATATGAACACGCACACTATACTAGAATGGTAACAGCAAAGTTTATTCAATCTGCACGCTCTTGGCAAATACAGGACATCTGAAGTTCCTTACCTGTAACCTTTATCCTTTGAATTGCCTGAATCCGGAGAACCCTTCTTCCTTGGGTCCTTGGGAGGCCTCGAGTCTCTTCGTGGAGAACGAGATAGGCGATCTTTCCCTTTAGTCTTCGGGGACCGACTTCTCCCTCGATCACGATCTTTTTCTCTCTCACGCTCTCGTTCTTTCTCCTTGTCCTTTTCCCTCTCCCTCTCTTTCTCTCTTTCTCTTTCCTTCTCCCGTTCTTTCTCTTTCTCCCTCTCCCTGTCTCGTTCTTTCTCTTTATCACGTTCTCTTTCCCTCTCACGTTCCCGGTCCTTCTCTTTGCCTCGGTCCCTGTCCCTGTCACGATCACGATCCCTTGCTGATGGACGTGGGGACACACTCCTATTGTGTTTGTCTTTCCGATCAAGGGACAGAGATCGATTTGGTCGTGGAGACTGATGCTTTACGCCTACAAAACAAATTAAGGTGAAACTGACAATTGCCAAAAAACATTAACAACCGTCTTCTGTATTTATTTCAAAACGATGAAGCTTTAAGAATAATCTCAATTTAAAAAATTACATGAAAGCTCAATTCCATGCCCTAAGCAGGCAAAGAATATACTATGTGCCTGAAATATCTTTGGGAGTATGTCATACCCTGGGTAGGCAAACTTATGAAAGAAAAATTCTGTGTTTGACTTGATTTCCGGTATGGCAAGTCTCGTCCCCAATCATATGTTGAAAACAGATTCCAGTAATTTTCTAAGATGTGATGAGATACACCACTCTCTGATTATGATGTACCCTCAATATTTTAGACACAGAACAACATGAATGCAACACTTCATTGCAAGAAAGTTTTCAAAAACACTGCACCAAAAGACAAAGGAGTCTGTTAGAAAATCTCTTATTCATTCTGCCAGATTTGACTGGTTTACGCCAAAGACATCAAAGAGGGCACATGTTGACCATTACAATAATAAGATAAATCTCAGAGTTCCCACATATAAACCAGAAGTGCTTAACCATTTGACTGCAATGTTCAGTGCTTTGTCATGTTACCTGGTTGTTTCACACTGAGCGACGAACGTGACCCAGTAGCAGACTTGCTCTTGCCTCCACTAGAATGCGGTGGAGTCTGTGACCTTCGACGATGCCCACTACTGCTACGTCCTGCAGGAGTAAGCGATCGTCTTCTTGATGGTGGTAACCCTGGTTTTGAGGAAGGAGGCGCTTTCCTTGGCAGTGGTGATGGTTCTCGCCTTTTCGTTGAAGACGAACGCTGGCCATCCCCTCTTCGAACTAGAGGAGCCTTCTTGCTACTAGGTGGGGAACTTCCACCCTTAACTGAGGGCTTTCTGCCCCTGTAAATTTGGGAATAAAAATAACCAAAGGAATTCTAAAGACTAAGAATTTATGCCTACTTAAACTCCAAAGAAGCAACCTGCATATTTTTCCTAAATTGAATAGTTGGCTTTATCATTTCAGCTTTAAAAATGAATCACATTTACCCACAAGTCCTGTCTCATACTACCCCAGATGAAACTACACTCAACTCTCGATTATCTGGGAGCAGATAAACCGGTTTGCAGCTTAACCAGAGTTTCTGGGGCTTTTTTGAGGCTTATATGTTGTTTGATATTCATTCACTTTTGTTTCACATGGTGAGTTGTAACACTATTTTCGCACTAGTGTGAACCGAGCTCTGCATTTTTTGGTCCTGTTTAACTAACACAATGTTCTAGGGTAGGGGTGAAAGAATGCAAGGATTTGTGGAAAGTTTCAAGGGCAGATACACCGCCCCAGTTAGTCTCTTTGTATCAATCTTCAAGTGCGTTAGGAAAATGTCAGGGTGTAAAAGGAAGCGTGTTGTGTTAAGTATTCAACAGAAACTTGAAATTATCAGTCAGTTGGGAAAAGAGGTGTAGTTAAACAAACAGCAATGCAATACAGTATTGGAGAACAAATTTTTTTTCCAAAACACTCGAACTACAAGGAACTTTTGACACTTCTTCCAGTTGGCTAACACGTTTCAAACAGTGTCATGGAATACAAGAAATTAGTATCCAAGGTGATAAACTGTCAGGGGACTTGTCATCATCAGTTCAATTTTGCACCAATTTTGATAGTTTCGTGAAAAGTGAAAATCTGCTGCCAGAACAAATCTATAATGCTAAAGAAACGGGTCTTTATTGGAAATGCTTGCCAACCAGAACTTTGGCATTTCAAAATGAAAGACAGGCTCCAGGTCACAAATCCAGTAAGGAGAGATTGACAGTCTTGTGCTGTTCTAATGCATCAGGAACACACAAACTAACACCAGCAGTTATCAGCAAAGTGAAAAGACCACACTCTTTTAAAGGAACAGTAGCTTCAAGTCTGCCTATCCATTATCTTAATCAGAAAGGAGCTTGGATGAATAGAGCGATATTTAAAGAATGGTTTGATTTTAAATTTGTGCCTCAAGTTCGTGACCATCTAAAATCCCAAGGCCTACCTGAGAAAGCTGTGCTCCTCACTGACAATGCGCCCTCACATCCTAACGAAAGTCTTCTGAGGTCAGATGATGGAAACATTTTTGTGAAATATTTTCCTCGTAATGTTACCGCACTTATCCAACCAATGGATCAAGGAGTTATCTCGAGTATGAAGAGAATCTACAGATCAAATTTGCTACAAAAGTACATCGATGAAGGCAATGATCTGACGTGTTTCTGGAAGTCCTTTTCAGTATTAGATGCCATATACGAGATTTCAACAGCATGGGATACAGTAAAGCCATCTGTATTGAAAAATTCATGGAAAAAACTGATTCGTTTCATCACTAATGAAGATGACAAAATCCTTGGATTCACTGGATTCAGTGAAAATGAGATAGCCATAGAATTGACAAAATTGGCTAACCAAGTTCATGGTGGTGAAGAAGTCAACAAGGAAACTATAAGAGAGTAGTTTGACTGTGACTTGTGTGAGCCGGGCTTCAAAATGTTAAGCAGTGATGAAATCGTAAGTTCAGTGGGGGTACAGCCAGAAGAGCAGGAAGAAAGTGAGAATGAGGAAGAGGTGGACAGTGCTGCTAGTAAGAAAATATCACATGGTGCTGCTCTTAATCATTTGGAATCCTTACTAGACTATCCTGAGAGTGAAGAGAATAGTTTATTAAGTGACAAGCTAATATTACGTAGGCTTCATACAGATATCCATAAAAAGGAAAATGCCGCGAAAAAGCAAACAACAATATTAAATTTTTTTTTAAGTGTTAAGTGTGAATATTCGTATAAAGTGTTGGATGTTGTTGAACACTGTGACTGAAATAACTAATACATACTTCAGTGTAATGTAAAAAAAAATATATTAAATAGGCCATGAGATGACATAAAAATGAGGTTGAATAGATTTAAATACAGGTAGGCCTATAGTATTATGAAGGTACAGTATTACAGTACTGTTTTTAATAAAATTTGTCTTAACCAGGTTTTTGATTAATCGTGATTTCCATTCCCACCATTATCCCTGATAATCGAGAGTTGAGTGTACTTAATTACTCTGACTCCATGGAGCTCTATGAACCATGGCCTCCTTTACAACACACACATCCATTCTTCTCTCTATCATGTGCCTTTTGTTGCATCTTTCAGCTCTCTTAAATATTTCTCTACATCTTCCAGCCATCAAAATCTGGGACTCCCCACTTTTCTACTACCATCTGCCTTACTTCAAAAAATATTCTTAGCAAGTCTCGTCAAAACAAATAAACACGTTAAATTTTAATCTTAATTTTAAAAAATCGGAAGAGACTGGAGGAAATGATCAGTTTCTAGACCAAGAGAAAGACAGATTATCAAAAATGATGTCTGAAAAATGAACTGTTAACAATATACAAAATGCATACATTACTCATTCATTCATTTATTTTACATTCCATAGATCCACAGTACAACGGGTAGGATATGGAACATGTCAAGTGGTACATATATAAAAGACAAATAAGCCAAAAAATAGAATAAAATAAAATGATGACAGAAATGTAAANTTTTTTCTCACGTAAACCAATGAAGCGCTTGAGGCTCCCTTCGGTGGAGATGTGGAGGGGACATTCATATGCAGTCGTGAATTTTTTCCTGCCCGCAGAAAGCATAAGTCGCTGGCAGTCGGCCTATGAGTGAGGACGTGTAGTGAGCCCTCGTCGGATTACCGTAAGGTGTAAAATGACGGAACAACATGAGCAGCGATATTGCATCAAATTTTGCCAAAAGCTTGGCGATACCCAAGTGGAAACCATTCCCAGGGACGATGCCATGAGCAACTCACGGATAAAGGAGTGTTACAACCGCTTCAAAGATGGCCGCACATCAGTGGACAGCGAACCGCGTTCAGGCAGACACTCAACAAGCCGAAATGAGAATGTCATTGAGCAAGTGTGGACTTTGGTCATGGAGGACCACCGTATGACAGTCCGAGAACTTGCGAAAGAGATAGGGATAAGACTTGGATCGGTACATTCAATTTTGTCTGAGGATTTGGGCATGAGGAGAGTGTCCGCAAAATTCATACCGTAACTGCGCATTTGATTCAGACTTTCGTTGCCAAACACAACATCCCTGTGGTTAGTCAGGCTCCCTACTCCCCTGACATGGCTCCGTGTGACTTTTGGCTATTTCCCAAGCTGAAAATGCCGCTGAAAGGAACCCGATTTGAGTCAAGAGAAGATATCATGTGGAATGCGACGGCCCGGCTGATCACCATTCCAAAAGACGCGTTCCAGAAGTGTTTCCAACAATGGCGGGAGCACTGGGAGAAGTGTGTGCATTACCAAGGAGACTACTTTGAAGGGGATTAGGGTTTTGTACCTCCAAATCAATAAATGTATTTCTGCCGACCAAAGGTTCAATACTTTTTGAACACACTATGTATCTTTAAGATTGTTAAATACCCTAATACCCATACAGTACACTCTCGTTTGGTAAACTGTAAGATTTACTGTAGGCAGATAAAATTTATTTGATTGTCCTGTACCTGTATTATGCTATTCTGAATTTAAAATAAAGAGATCCTTGTTATTGACCACAAACAACATGAGTGAAAAAATATATTGTGATGCAAGAGGCAAAATTTCCAACTTCCTAAACAAATTCCTGCATAAAGCCCTGCTCCTATAGCCCATCATAATTCTTATTATTCTTTTTTGCATTCTAAATATTTTTAAACATCCTATTACATCCTATAGGTGGATATCAGGTACTTATAGACTTCAAGAAAACAGTTATCATAATCAAAACACTAATTTGGATAATTAAAATGTATTTAAATGACACAGCAATGTCTTCTGCTGCATCTCTTTTTCACAATGATCTAAAAAGATGTTTGTCACTGTTCCTCCTGAGCTAAAGTTGCAAGTACTGTTTGTTATATTTACAATTCATATACATTATGAAATATGTCATGTTCATCCCAAAGAATATCATTTTCATGCACAAATTATTCAGTCATGAACATTTAAGACATGGTTTAGTCCAACTACGTAATGTGTCCATATCTCATCACCTGCATTACAAACACAAGCAAAAACACTTTCTTTCCTCTAACCACCAACTGTTCTGTTCCCAAACAGTACACAGTTTAGTCATCACATCTGCAAGTTCATCACTACCAGTAGATTTACCACTTTTAATTGTTCTTATGCTAAGGGACTTAGTGGTCTTAGGAATGGTTCCAAGCTCAATCCCTGGTCCAATCTGTATGCAGACCCTTCTGCTCACATACTGAAACCTTTCCCCTACTGAATATAAAACTGTGGATGTCAAGTGCTTCAGACCGAACTTGGTGGTGTTCAGAAAAGTTCAGGGTTCGATCCCCGGCCACATTTGTGTGAAGATTTCACTGCTCACATAATCAGGACTTCTCTACCAAAGACAACCTTTTAATGTAAAGAAAGCAAGACCTTTGTCTCCCAAAAGATCCCCTCAGCTAACCACAAGCCTAGCCATAAATACAACAATCTTTCAGACTGTTTACAATATTGCTTTTGAAAGAAACTTCTTTACCTGCTAGACTTCTTTTTGGACATGCAATCTGTTTCTGAAGTGGAAGAACTTGAATCACGTTTCAGTTTTTTACCCTTCGTTTTCCTCCTTCTAGAATCTGCAGATGTAGAGCTTGAAGTGGAACTTGAATCATCACTGCTCGAGCTTGATTCAGTGGAGCTGCTCGAGGTGGCAGAGGTGGATGATGAGCTGCTGATACCCTGCATCAAGCAAACACAAGAACTATGATGTTGATACGTATCAACAAGACGAACCCTGAAGATGGAGGTAGTACATTCCTCTGAAATATTAAAAACCACCTACCTGGCTGCATGGTGTTACAACCCAGAATATCATGATCCAGGAATGATACTGTTTGCCAGCATAAAAAATGTGATATTCCCTCAGCTTTATCAGAATGTTTCAAGATGCATAGCACATGGTACTATTATAAGTGCCCTCACTGTACATTCACACAGATATTTTGAAGTCTGTATTGCAAGTCTTGGATACTTAAATCTGACTGCAAAGGTAGATGCAGAAGAGGTGTCTTGGTTAATAAAGTTACCATCTTATACATGTTCACCCTGAAGAAGCACCCATTCTTCAGCTTGAATATTGCTGCTTCCCTTGACAATAGCAGCTAAAACCTTAAAGGAGGTATAACACCCAAATAAAAAACAAAACAAAGTTTACTAATATATCAGGAAAAGAAAAAGGGACTACAGACCTGACTCTAAAACTCTACAACAGTAGTTGCACATCACTTGTCTGACACACAAAGTGTCTGTAGCTGTTCTGTATTAAGTTCATGACAGGAAACAACAAACAGGAAGTTACATTTATATATACTGTGATGAGATACTGGTACCTTCTTTGTCTTCTTATCCTTCTTCTGTCTCTGCTGTTCCTCCTTCTCTCTTTTCATCTGCAGCTCAAGTTCTCTCTGCAGTAGTTGCCTCCTCTTCTCCAGCACTTTCTCATCCTCATACTCTAGGTCTGTTTGGTCCCAGTTCTCCCAGTTGAGGTCTGGGCTGTGTGTCTTCTTCACTACTACAGTTGAGTGGAGCCGCTTATTCAACTCATCCTTACTGTTCAATTTTGAATTTGAACTATGACCCTGAAATGAAAACCACAGTAGAATTATGCTCTCAAAAACCTAATCCAGAAGAACTTAAACTAGGAAAGAAAATGTCTTTATCCTGTTCATAACAGCAGAACATTATCACATGTCTTTTAGATCAAAAATTTGAATGAAAGAGAGCTAGAGGACAACCCAGAACAAGATGGTTCACCCAGGTACCAGAGGATGTCAGGAAGAGAGGAAAGTGCTCAGAAGAAATCTACACACAAAAGAGGACACAGAAAGGAGACTTTTCATAAATTGATTTGTATAAAACAGAAATTATGCTGGAAAAAGCAAAACATCCTGCCACATTCCACCACAAAATTTGTTCATTATATTTTAAAGCATCAAGACTTGATTCGAAGCAGTTTTATGGTCTGTCATTCCCAAAGCCTGAGAAACACAGCTCAGGTCAAATAAATACAGCTGCATCTTTCCCTGTAATTTTCTCTTGACAAAGAAACTTTCACAAACCTGCTTTTGTTTAGTGTCACCTTCCTTCTTTGCTGCCCGTTGTTTTGAGGGACTGATCAGTGTATGTGTATTTGCATATCTGTAATGAAACAATACGCACTGTCAGAAATAAACTGGGTAAGTACAGAAACAGGAATTTAAGTCTTACATATGCCAAGCTGACACATCTTGTAATCTCCAATGTGGATATTATGTTCCAGTAAGTATGGGAACAAGGGTAAGCACAATAGATTACTGTAGGGCATGGTGCAAGGGCCAAGAAGGCCCACCCCTTATACATTCACACATTCATGGGAACAAGGGTGCACCACTGTAAGTCAGGCATCTTGACTGTCATGTAATCATCATAAAGTTACTGAACTGTCTTCAATACACTTCCAGCATTCATGCACTGGTGGGAAACCCAGACATGCTTACACAGTGCTTTTCTTCCATACAGCAGTTTACATAATACATGATGTATTTTAACTTGTCACTTACTAAAATAACCTTCTTATAACACAGTATTTTTGGCTGAACACAAATAGAATTACTCAACACATTATCCAAAGAAGTATTTGCATTTGATTTGTTTCATTCTGGTACGTCACACTAACAATATCATGAAATATTAAACAGTTCCATCTAGTGAGACTGGTGAAGATTTTGAAGTAAGAAAAATCTTCACCAGTCACACTAGACGGAAATGTTTAACTTTTCATGAAAAAGTATTTTCATTTTTATTCAATACATACAGACACACTCACACATTCTGATTACAACTGATGACCTAGACGCAAACAACAGAATTAAATTTAGTGACACAGTGGTTAGAGACACAAAAAATGTATATACTTACTTGGTAAGTAGAAGAAATTCATGAGGAAAGTAAATAGAGAGATGAATAATAGCATTCCATACAGTTATACATTTAATTAAATAAAGAAGCGATATTATGGAAGAGAGAGACCCCAGAACAATGCAGAACAATGCACAAAATATTTTAAACAAACATTAAATGCTGAAACAAAGAGAAGCAACAGCAAAATCAAAGCAACAGATATGAAATTTTTGTAAAGTACTGCAGAAAAGAAAAGAAGGAATGGAATTAGATGTTAAATTTTTAGACAATCAGAATTCATAATCTGTCAACAGAGTTCTAACAGAAATAACTACAATGTTTTGGTCACATAAAATTGGACAGATCAAGGATAATGATATATGATTGAGAATTAAAATTTAAAGGAAACAGACCTATAGAAAAAAAACAGAACAAGGTTGAAGGCGTCAAGAAGAGAGACAAATTCTGGCAAGAAATCAAAAATGAAAGATAGATGAGACTGGAAGCATGTCATCCATTGACACGTGTAAAATAAGAAACATACCAAAAGATGAAAACTTGAAAAACATCACCAAAATACATTTATAGAAACTAACCCTTTGTCATATCAGTGGACTGACTGATCAACTTAACAAGATTCTCCCTGTGCCCCTGATTACTATAATACCTTCAATAAATCATTCAAGATGGCAATCTATTAGAGGCAAACTGTGTTGACATATATTAGTCTGTGAGATGTTACTGGATTACTCTGATGTTACGATTGGAAAATTCAGAGTGCTACACTGGCTATAGTCCATTGCCTAAGATAAATCGGCATACATGACACTAGGCCTCTGGTAGTCATGCTGACAGAACCTTTTATTCTTATTCTTTTAGTTTAAGATTGGTATTAGCCATTGAGATCAAAGTAGGTACATTTTGAATACTACACTACAAAAACCACTAAATCACCAGTGAAGTGTTTATATACTTACTTGCAATTCTTTCCATATGGACAGTTCCCATTTTGGGCCCAATGTCTGCAAAAATTATCACTGTTACTCTGGTTAGTTCCACTGGAAGTTGTTGCTTTTGTTCCCAAACGTTCAAACACACTGGGTCTCCTTTGTGAATCCTTATTTTTATTTACGGTTGTTTCCACTGTTATCTTCCTCTTTGTTTGTTTTGACATGTTTTCTGGCATACTAAATCTGAATAAAATGTTTCACATTCACCAGAAACCTACATTTAAAAATATATTCAGCTTCGAATAGAAGATTCTACATACAGTCACGGTAAGTTGCAAGGATGTTTAATCTATGATGGTCACATCGAGCATTTACGACAACCCAGTCTTGAACAAGATGCCCAATTATACTGCGGTGTACTACAGATTAATAATTTACTAGCTGTAAACAAGTTGCAAATTAACATGTAAACACCGCTCAATACAGCGATTAGGCAGCAGCCATACTTCTGTTTACCATCACCACCAGACCGCACCAGACCCGTAGGATCAGTACTATGGGGCCGTAAGTACTGGTACGTACGGAGCGAAGGGGAACGGACAGCAGATCAACTACATATGTACGTATATAGATGGCACCAAAGTGTATGTCATTGGTATTCCTTGGACATGCATGATGCAACCAACTTTCTTGTCCTCAAATTTGGAACACGCAGGAGACAGAATGCAGTGCCATTGTATGGGCTTGGAGAAACAAGGGCAGCATAGATTTCGAAGGCTTCGAAGGTGTAGTCGGTATCAGTCGGTATCGTCGGTATGGTCGGTATGATCAATAACCACTTTTCCATATTATCTCCACTTCCCCCAGTCACACCGTGCCAGATCTTTTTCCACAAAACACCATCCGCTATCAACAGAAAGACCGAGATATAGTGATGGAAACAGGAATTATATGTGATGTGAAGAAAATATGACTACCAAAATTTAGGTTAAATTACTTTTCAGAAATGTATTAAGTGGGAGTCCAAACCATCCAACGACGTCTGGTATGTACATATTTCTACCATGTTACAGTCAGTGATGAATTTGAGGTTCTCACAGCGGTTGTAATGTCAAGTAGTTCAGTAGCAGTATTTAAGAATGTTCTACAAAAGGCCGGATGGACATTGACTAGGTCTTGTTTGTATCTGCAATTATTTTTCACAGTAAAAAGGAAAGGTATCGGTGAATTGCGTGAAAGGTGCGAGCAGGTGCGAGTTCCGTGGTGTAGAGTTGCATGTCTGTTTCTTGATCATTCTTGATCCTTGATAATCCGTGACTAATGGTGAATGCGAGTGTGTGTTTCTGAAATTGGCAAGTGTATTGTACTGTGATGTATATTTGAGTGTGGAGCTACTTCGTATAAGTGACAACCTGAGGTCCAACAATACTGTTTTACATTTATTTGCTGCTCTTTTCCTAAGGAAATAGAGTAGGCTTATGAAATCACGTTGGCTGTGTGTGTGTGTTTCTTTATGTCCCCGCCCCACCGTGCATTTTACACAATTTTCATGAAACCCGGCATTAAATTTGTGTTTCTAGATGTCTTCCCATACTCATGCATTTGGGGATTACAAAATGGTTGACTCATATATTCATAAGGTACGAGAAATACCCATCACGTAATATTGTTGCCTGAAGTGGCATGTGGTAATAGACCTTCGGAAGATACGTAACTCTTGTTACGGTAATTTTACAGGAAACAAAGTAAGAACGTGCTGGATGCATTTACTGTATTGTCTAATGGCAAATGAACTGTTCGAGCTAGCCATATGAAGTGACATAAATCATAAACGTAATCATTAGTTCCGTATGCAGTATTGTCTTAGAAACACCGATATTACGGTATGCCTTTAGTAGGCATGCGTATGGAAGAAAAGCCCATTGTATTCAAAAGGGCCTCAGGCATGGTGATTTTGGTTACTATTGTATCATGAAAACAGAATCAAGTATCGTCCGAATTATGACAACAGTCTAGGTCACTAGTAATTATGTAATGAGTTCTGCCCAAAAAGATGGTGATGGTAACAGCAACTTTGAATAACGATTTCCAGTTTCAAATAAGAAAATTAAATCTGAATTCGATAATAACCGCACACCAGTACAATGCAGTAACGTATTATTAATCTGAATTCACTAATAACCGCACACCAGTACAGTGCAGTAACATATTATTTGTGTTTGTGGTTCTGCGATCTTCTCGATATAGCATTGAGTTTTAGAGTGACGTATTGGAAAGGATGTGAAGTAAGTGACCATGTCCTAATGGAGGTAGTGTCCTTGCGTTTGCTTGGAGGGACTGAGGAAAATTATTAGAAACCTAAGCTAGAATAGCAAGTGTACCAGTCAGGGTTCAAATGAAGCACTCCCAGAATAAAAGTGTAGAGTGTGAATCCTAAGCCATCATGCTTGGCCCCTGTGATCCACATATAAGGTAAAGTCAAATATCCGCACTTTTGCCATAACATATCTTTAGTAGTTACTATAGGATTCTGACGATGGTGTATAACACACTGATATATTGGGTTTTTGGACTTTATCCATGGATGATGGATAAAGTCCAAAAACCCAATATATCACATCTTTAGGTTTGTCACACTGCCTTCTGCACATGCATGCTTAGAGTTGGTACTGCTATGGTCACATGATCGAAGTTTGACCTTGATGCTGTGACAGTGTAAACATGGCCGCTCCAGTAGCTGTGTGCACCAAGGAGGAACCAAGAACAGTGATCAGATTTCTCTGGTTGGAAGGTGTGTCAGGGGCTGAAATTCATTGGTGGGTCCATCACTATGAGCCAGAATCCAAAAGCCAGAGTATGGCATGGAAAAACCTGAGATCACCAACGAAGAAGAAATTCAAGACTCAATCTTCTGCAGGAAAGTTGATGCTAACTGTTTTTTGGGACTCAAAAGGGCCTATACTGGAAGACTACCTGGACAAAGGGTGTATGATCAACAGTGCAAGATAGTGATTTGCTGGCCAACAATCTGAAGCCAGCAATTCGCACCAAATGCCGAGGCCTATTGTTGAAGAAAGTGTTGTTGTTGCATGACAATGCACGCCCACACATGGCTGGCCAGAATGTTGAAACCATTACCCATTTAGGTTTTGAGGTGCTGGAACACCCTGCCTACAGCCCACATCTCGCCCTTCCAACTATCATCTCTTTGGACAGTCAAAGATGCTTTACGAGGTCATCGATTTTCTACGGACAAAGAAGTGCGGGAAGCGGTGCATAAATGGCTGCACAACCGATCAAAACCCTTCTTCTTGGAGGGAATACGCAAGCTTGTGGACCACTGGACCAAGTGCATCGAAAAGGAAGGAGACTATGTAGAAAAATGACATACTTGTTCAACCCCTACTTTTGTGTATATAAATTGAAAAAACAAGAGTGCGGATAATTTTTTACTTCTCTACGCAGTATTTTACTGATTATTAGGTTTACATTACCTGAGCATTACAGTAACAGGAAAGCTGTTTGAGTTCTATCAAGTACTCCTTGTTCCCTCATTCCAGGAAGGGTACATTAAAATACAGCATGATCAATACTTGCAGCCTCATTGAGTTTTACATTGCACTGTAGTGTCCAGAGAATGCTAAGCAAACAAATCTAGCAGAGAGTTTGAAAACTGAACATTTTTTTTTATATTATAAAAGACCTTGTTTCTAGAAGGCAGACTTTTGTACTCAATTTCCTGTATTGTTAGCATTTATTTATCCATGTTAAAGTCAAATCTCTTAATCATTTTGTTTGATATTATTCACCACTAATGATTAAGAATTCTGGAGCATGTACCCATATTCAGAATGGTGTGTGATGTCATGCTTTGATTTACATTTCCAACAAAACCTTTGTCATGTCCAAGCATCATTTTCACAGCTCTTCATAGCAGTCACTACTGCTGCCTGTGATGACATGAGATATGTTTACAGTAGCTAGTTGCTTGAGTCGATCATGTAACCTGTGGGTCATTCCAAGTTGAACCAATACAACTGAGGGGTAACATTTTTTCTGATTCTGATAAAATTTTGCAAGCCTGTTGGGTCTCCTTCAGAAGAGGCCAGTAATAAATTTTATCTTCCTGTGTAACCATTAATTACAGAGGTACTGCCTTTTGATTTAAGTTTTCCTTAAAACTTCCCTAAGTATGTTCCGTGGTATTGGTTATATCAGGTCCTAATTAAGAGAGCTTGTTCACTGACTGAAACACCTTATGTTGGGCAATCATTTGGCATGCCATTTACAGTATTTTAAGCCACATCAGCATTTTCATCTGTATGTTTGACTTTAGTTTATGAGAAACATATAGCCAGAACATTTCTACATCCCTCTTATCACAGTATATCTTTCATGTGTTCACCTTCGCCAGACATTTTGTAGTTTCTGGCTTCAAAAGTGTTCTTGTTATTAGGTCCAAGAACTGCAGTGGGTCATATCCGTGATGAGGAATCGTGTTGCACCACTGGCAAACTATGTACCAGTCTTTGCATACTTAAAAAGCTACCTTTAATAGTTAATGTTTCTTAATTAAATGAAAAAGAAATTTTAGTATTTTAGGGAATAAACTTGATTCCTCCCCCCCCCCTTTCGTATCAATGTGGTGTTAAGTTTGTAGCTTACTGTAATCATAAGTCCAAGTGACTGACAGCAGTGTGTTACATATTATAAACACATATATGTATCTGTGTAGGATTTCAGGTTCTCACAATTGTAATTATAATAGTTCTGTCTTCTAGGATATAACATCATGTAGGCTGGTGACATTCAGCCAGAATTTTGGAGAAACATCTTGCTTCCATCTTCAGGGTTGAAGAGTAAGCCAAGCAAGAAGCCAGAATGAAGCAGGCTGCAAGTAGAGCTCATCAGCTTTCTGGGTCTTTGTACAGTTAGGTTACGAACCCTGCTTTCTTTGGCTACCCATGAACAGCAAGACTGTCCTTCCTTTTCAAGACTCCGTTCACTGTTTTTACTCTTGTAATCCCCTACCACATGTGTACAGCCCATACACACAGGACCCTTCTCCTGCCCTTCTCAGTTCTTTACTCACCCCACACATAACTTCTCCCCCCCCCCATAAACCAACTGGCCCTTTTCAGGGCTCGACCCAGTCACTCTTCCCTTGTCTCATATTTGCTCACCAAGTTATTCAGAGAGAGCAAGTGGGAACTGTCAGGCTGGTTTGCCATTTCTCTTTTGTGAATTCAACAGCTGACTTCCTCTGCTTGCCTGCTTTGTGCTGGGTACGTGCTTGTCTTACTTTTCAACCCAGAAGATGGAAGTGATGTGTTCTTCTAAAATATCAGTTGACACTCACCAGACTACACAGCGTTACATCCCAAGAAACATAAAGCTCTAAATATGTATCCTGTAAGTTGGTCATATCCTAACATAACATCTGTTACATTATTGCTTCAGTCAGAGTGACTCTTCTGGCATGAATGTCTACACAGTATAAGCTAGCTCACACCCCAACTATGGCTGATGCTCTGCTACCCTATCTTAGGCAGTGCCATAGTTCTGAATGAGTACTCTATTAAGAACAGTGTTTTTGTTTGTATGATAAGGGCAACAGTGATTGACCCTTACTCCCTAACTGCTTGTAACCAATTAATGCCCCTCTGATACTGGCTGTGGATGAGTCTAGGTAGATGGGCTCAAATCTGTCCTTCATGCAACTGCCATAAGACAGAGATTGCGTTATATCTGATGCTTGTAAAAGTGGGAAGAATGGCATCACCAATGAACGCAACCTGCATTTAAGAGGAGGATATTTTAAGCTTGTACCTGATGTAGTGCAAAGAACTATGTTTCTTTTTCATAAAGCTGTCCGCCTTTAATCCACGAAGAAGAGGTTTTTTAAATAAGCTTTTATTCTTTTTGCCACACACAAATTTATTACACAGAGATTAAAGAAACAAAATATTTGTTCATCTAACCATAAGGAATTTGATGTTACATAGGAAATATCTGTAAAGAGAAGAATATATTGTTTTGAATTGCATTTTATTGTTTATCCACACTGGAATTGTATTTTAAAGAAACATTGTTGTAGTTGTTGTGAGTGTTGATTTTATTGCTGTAATTGTTGATTTGCCGATGATGAGTTGTGTTCTAGAAAGGCATGTGTATAGTCAGTCTGTAATTAATGTTAGATATGAACAGGACAGTCTGAAATATATCTTGGCAAGCAACATAGTCCTGTGTTTACAAAGTAGTGGTCAGAATAAAATAACTTTATTTTTTTTAATGGAACACAGTGATTGAAAGAATTTTCTAACATGATAATGCATCTTCCTCTTGTATTTGTTCATTTTCTTCAGTGGTGTCATCTCCTTTATTCAAGATCATCATAATTATCTTGCCATAAATGAATGATGGCACTTTATTGGCCCTATCCTCTATTAGTTCATCCTTTTCTGAGTTTTCTTTTATGCAAATGACATGTTTGCTGTAATGAAACCAGTCTCTCTATAAAGGAATAAAGAAATATTGCATTGTTGTTTTCTAGAATTTGTCATTTTTCCTTGTTCCAGCAAGTTCAGCTAAATTTAAATATCATGCCATGTGATGACTGTATGTCCAGCTCTTTGAAAAAAAATGCCTCAACCCTGTGCACTGTTAGTATGTGCTCATTTAGTTATACATGAGGAGTGTCTATCCCCAGCAGGATACATGTCCTGGCTGTATATATGCAGTCACATTTGCTTTTACTTCATACTCAGATGGGGGTTTTTGTCTTCCTATTTGCAGTAGTATGGTGTATTGTCCCTAACAGTCACAGTCATTGAATTAGGTAGGACTTTTCAGTAATCCGTGTTTCAAAAATTGTGGAATGCGTTTGATCTTAGTAGTCTCCAGCAGTTGCACCCTTATATGAACGTGTTTTTGTGAGAATTAGTATCTTTGATGCACTTTCCCAAGTCATTCCCAAAGAGATATTTGGATGTATGCTGGTATTTATTCAATGTCACATACAAGATTCATCAAGGTAAAAAATGTATATTCCTTCATCTCTAAATTTTACCAGACACCTCAAACACCAATCAAAGCCCTGTTAGAGTTGCTTCAGTGCTGTTTGACTTTCCTTTTACCAGAGGGAGAAGTTATTACAATGTAAGCACATCATTCTTTGTGGTACAATATGAAATTCCTGTCATATGCAAGATTACTCGTTTGTCAAAATCCTTCATGATGATCTTTCCAGTACTTCCTCTGTGGTAAACTTGAAGTGAAATGGTTGTACTTAAACATACCAGCATTGCAGATATTCCTTGAAAAGGACTGGATGGGGCCAAGTGAGACAGGTATAATCCCTTAAGGCTGTTTCAATGAATGAAGTAACTTCTAATCATTCCTGTTTATTCAGCTATTTATGCAATCTGCTTTTGCAGGTGCAGCTTGAGGTTTACTAAGATTCTCATTGGATGCTTTTCTGATTGGTACAGTAGCATTTGAACTTTAGCTGATATATTTGGCTTTGCAATGTATTGATATATCCAACATACATTGATTTTAGTGGCCTCCATAGTCTAGGGGTAACGTTCCCACCTCATGACTCAAGGTATGCTGGTTCAAACCTGGCGGAAGTCGTGGCATTTTTAAGGGCGGAAAAATTCAGGGAACAAGTCCTCCGGGAGGGACTAAGCTGTGGGTCCCGTGTCCTAGATTTAAGGCACATAAAAGGTCCTCATGTCTCTAGGAGACCTCTGAGCAAAATTAGGCAACAATTTCCCACCCAAGTAATTTCCAGTGCCTCTGGTAGATGGGGGAGATATCAGGTACAGACGGCCGACCTCATTGGCTGAACGGGGCTGATAGTACGCACCAGTACCGGTAGGGTATGGCGACAGTAGAAATTAAAGGGGGACGCACAGTGGACCAATAACTGGTCTAAGTGCATGAGGAAACCCACCCCCTCTAATAATAATAATAATAATAATAATACTTTTTTTTTTCATTACACTACATGATAATGTGGGAAAATAGCTCCTCTTTCTCAGATATGGATTACTTAATTTGTTCTGTGGAATGGTGTTTGCTCTGTTGTTATAATTGTAGTATTTAGAAGTGACAGTCAAGGAAAAGCTGCGCAGTGGATGGGCAGGTCCACTGACATGAACTACACCAATTATGAAAAATGGTTAAGGAGTGACTTATTCGTAACCTTCCCCCAAATTCTGTCCTTGTCATTGATAATGCTCCCTACCATAATGTGCAACTAAACAGAGCCCCTAACTCAAATTCAAGAAGAGATTTTATAATATCCTGGCTAAAATATCACCTTCCACCTATTACCTTCACTAACACTGATTTTTCATCGTTGTGGAATCCAGACATATATAATATGATCCTACCACTCAAACTGAAATACCTTTCCTATACAATAGATGGAATCTTTGCAGAACACAATCACAATATTGTACGACTCCCTCAGTATCACCCAGAACTCAACCCAATTGAGTGAATATGGGCCACCATAAAAAATTGGGTTGCTCAAAACAATACCACATTTAAGATGGTTGACGTCATTAAACTGGCAGACCAAAAATTGGCTTCCATAACTGCAAAAGAATGACAACATAGTTGCCAACATGTAAGGTGCATTGAGCAACAATTAATGACGTGAGAAGGCTTTCTGGACACAGTACGGGAGTTCGTCTTCCATGTTGGCGGTGATAGTGATGACAGTTCGGATGATAGCTCAGATTCATCTGGTGGTGACGAGGAAGGACAGGCATGTGGAGATGATATCTATGCAGACATTGCCCCTTTAGAATAGACCTGTGTAATATGTAAATAAACTCTTCATGTATATAACAGTGAAAAGTGTATAATAGTGAATAGTGCATAATAGTATGCCGTTCGTCAATTAAAACTTAACATTGGATGTGTGAACATCATCGAGACTAAACCAACACTATGCAACACAGTGAGGTAAGAAATTATTTCCTTTTGAAAATGCCTGTACTGCATTCCCCTCTACACTTGTCAGCATGATGGAGCTCTCCCCGCCACTACCAATACTTCCCCTACTCCGCATAAGAGGACTGTCGCTTCTAAATACAACTGTACATGGGTTCGCATTGCTGTTATAAGACAGAATTGTAATTTGTGTGGTAATACCAAACGGGGTATCCACAATCTGTTCTTTCCTCTCTTCTTTCGGTTTCCAAAGGAATAAACATAGACAGTACCAGATCTTGCTGCAGTAAGAGCCTTACTTTTTTAAGAGAAGGTTCATGTGGTTCCTTCTGACACAATATGCGACATTTCTCACTTTTCAGAATCATACGTAAAAGCAACATTTAGGATGTCGTTTCTCATTTTAAATCTGTTTGTGATTTGGAGGCATTACAGAAAGTATCTGAGTCTTTTTGGAAGCATTAAAGAAAGTATCTGAGTCATTTTGGAAGCATTACAGAATGTATCTGAGTCTTTTTGGATGTCCTGTGTTCTCTTTGTGCACATTTGGTATTGGGATGTTAGAACAGTGTCAAGTGTGTCATTGTATGCAGCTTATTGGATTGTATGTCTTCATACGCATCAGAAACATACAAAATATGTCATCTAAAATAATATTTGTTCATAATTTTACAGGAAAACACTGATATAATCAAAGTGGAACGTGGAGATGTTATCAGAGAACATTCAATTGGTGTGGAAAATTGTGAGGTTTACAAGACATCAGCAGTTACTGTAAAAATGGATGAACCTGAGGTAAGCCATGGTTTCAGAAGATATACATGCGTGTACATGTTTCATTCTTATATCACATGTAAATCATAAAGAACGATTACCCTTGTTTCATGTATGTTAACAAAATTGTTTCAGGGCTGTGCCATAGCTCAGGCCGTTAATTACTGCCTTCCTAACTGTAGTGACCTGGTTTGATCACAGGTCATGTCATGTGGGATTTGTGGTGGATGAAGTGGCATTTTGGCAGGTTTCCTGCGAGTACTTCAGTTTCCCGTACCAGTTTTCATTCCACTAGCTGCTCCACATTCATTAAGCATCCTCTCATCTGATGTTATGTAGTCTTGACATTGACAGCATTATTAAATAACCAACTAAATATATTTTTAGTGGTTACATGTTAAAAGTTTACTACATTTCTACAGTGAAGTATGTACAAATATGTTAAAAAGTTCAAATATGGCTGAGTAATTGTCACTGACAGTGATCAGGGTGCTCACTCACATTACAGGCAAAACACTGTCCCTCTTCTGTGCTGACATCTTTGATGAATTTCAGCATCTCTTACTCTTTCAGCCCGCTAAAGTCAAATTAATGCACGATGCCCTTCTTTGGTTCATGTTATGAGCACAGTAGCTTCATTGGTGACCCAAGTGGTGTAAAACACCTGGACGGCGAAGGTCGGTTAAGTCACAGAGGTTCTGTTCTTACAGTTCCATGCGCATTCAGCAGTGAGGCCAGTTGCAAAGAAAAATTTAAACATTTTGTGGATACCTTCTGACTAAACTTTGTATTTTTATATCAGAATTGTCAGCTGTTTATAAAGCTTTCCGGTCCAGTCATCATTTGAACTATCCAAACATTGTCTCATGTTTAAACTGAAATATTTTTTATGTCTGATCTTAGTTGTTCCACGAATTAAGTTCCCTTCCTACCAGTCATTCAGCATGATATACTCATAAATTGTCTTACATTAAAGTACTCCATTGTTTCATGTCTTTGTGTTCACTTTTTTGCCTGTTTTAAATAAAAAATGGATATAAATATTCTAACATCTTTTTAGTGCATTGTAAAGTGATTGTAATAGTGTAATGGTTTTACAGGACTGCATGGATTTACTGAAAGTTGTACCTGGTCTGTGTGGTGAGGCGCATGTGGTATGTTCTCATATAAAGATCGAGGAAGACATTTCAATGGATGTACAAGAGGAGAAGGATCCCTTGCTAGTACCATTTCCAATTATAAAGACTGAACAAGAGGTGAGTTATATGTCTGTGTGCACCGTGGCACACATTTCACAAATAACTATTGTCTTTATATCTCTCTGTCAACATAGAAATACCCCATTCTCCTGAATGGTTTTGGATGAGTCTTTTGCAAAATTTCACAAGAAAACTTTGTACCTTTCCACAGTCCTTTGGGATTACCACCATTTTGGCTTCAGTCATTTAAACAAACATACAATTAAATATTAAATAGGTAGCAAATTGTTTCAGATGAATGTTTAATGTCCTTTCTGTAAACCTTTTAGTGATAGTGTATTGTGCAGCTGAAATCTTATACCATTCCTGTGTATCCATATATGTTTTAAGATTGTTATATAACTTGTTTCTGACACTGCTAACATGATATCTGTAAAGCAAAACAGAATTGTTATTGTTGTTAAGGATCTGTAACAGGACAAATGGTATTCTAATTGTAGTAACTCTCGACACTTTTTCTGATAAAGACAAATTACTGAATAAAAGTATCCCTGCCTCGTGTCCCTTGCTTTGAAATCAGCAGTCCTCTAGCCAGTTTCCTTCACTGAGGTTACATGAACCCAGGGGTCCAAAGCATAAGGTAATATAATACTTCTTGAAAATATTAATTGTGCCAGTGTGACATTATACATTAATCAAGACACAGGTTTAGCCTGTTGTAGCATATACAGCAGTTGCTATGGAATGACCACGAGATGGGCAAATATAGAAGGCCGTTTCTGGGCAATAGTTTGGTAAACACGTTCTAATTGCTAGGCAGCAGCAACACTTGAACTACAACAATAGAAAACGGGTGTTTTCTATGTGGTCTGTGACAAGATATTATGAGCAGGACAGTTCTAAGCATCAAGTTCGGTGGCCCGAATACATCCACTATGACCCTGTGAGTTGTAGGGGGTGACGAAAAGGGAAGTCTCAAATTTGAGACAGTAATATATGGTCTCAAGTACCAAGGGTCTCAGACCCGAGAAAGTCTGCGCTGGCAAGGTCCAGCAGCACATATAAAAGACAGACCTATCCTCTCATCAGAGAGGGCACCCACAAAGAACAAGACCATAACTGTCAAAGAGTAATAAAGATCTGGTCACAAGCCCCAGATGGGTGCTTTATGCCAAGACAGACTGGCCGACTGACCGTCAGTCGTAAAATGAGACTGCCACTGCTGGCAGTGAACCTTTGGTCGACAGAAATGCATTTATTGATTTGGAGGTACAAAACCCTAATCCCCTTCAAAGTGGTCTGCTTGGTAATGCACACACTTCTCCCAGCGTTCCACCATTGTTGGAAACACTTCTGGAACGCGTCTTTTGGAATGGTGATCAGCCAGGCCGTTGCATTCGACATGATGTCTTCTCTTGACTCAAATCGGGTTCCTTTCAGCAGCATTTTCAGCTTGGGAAATAGCCAAAAGTCGCACGGAGCCATGTTGGGGGAGTAGGGAGCCTGACAAACCACAGGGATGTTGTGTTTGGCAATGAAAGTCTGAATCGGATGCACGGAATGGGCGGGTGCGTTATCATGATGGAGCTGCCAAGTTTTTGCTGCCCACAGATCCGGTCGTTTGTGCCGCACAACATCACGAAGACGACAAAGGACCTCCTGGTAGTATTCCTTTGTGATGGTTTGGCCTTGTGGTGCGTACTCATGATGCACAACCCCATGGGAGTCGAAGAAAACGGCCAACATGACCTTGACATTGCTGCAGACCTGCCGTGCTTTTTTTGGCCTCAGGGATGTCAGATGTTTCCACTGTGATGACTGGATCTTGGTTTCCGGGTCGTACCCATAAACCCACGACTCATCACCTGTGATCGCGGTGTTCAGAAAGTTGGGGTTACTCTTTGCATTGTCCAGCATGTCCTGTGCGATTTCCAGACTGCATTGCTCCTGCTCCATTGTTAGCAGTTTCAGTATGAATTTCACGGACACTCTCCTCATGCCCAAATCCTCGGTCAAAATTGAATGTACCAATCCAATGCTTATCCCTATCTCGTTTGCAAGTTCTTAGACTGTGATACGACGGTCCTCCATGACCAAAGTCTGCACTTGCTCAATGACATTCTCATTTCGGCTTGTTGAGGGTCTGCCTGAACGCGGTTCGCTGTCCACTAATGTGCAGCCATCTTTGAAGCGGTTGTACCACTCCTTTATCTGTGAGTTGCTCATGGCATCGTCCCCAAAAGCCTGTTGAATCTTGCGAATGGTTTCCACTTGGGTATCGCCAAGCTTTTGGCAAAATTTGATGCAATATCACTGCTCATGTTGTTCCGTTATTTTACGCCTTACTGGAATCCGACAAGCGCTCACTACACGTCTCACTCATGGGCCGACTGCCAGCGACTGACGCTTTCTGCGGGCGGAAAAAAATTCACGACTGCGCATGAATGTCCCCTCCACCGAAGGGAGCCTCCCGCGCTTCATTGGTTCACGCGGAAAAAAAGAAGGTTCAATACTTTTTGAACACACCACGTATTTTTGTTAGAAAATAAAGATGTTTAATTAGTTAAGTATTTTTGGGTAATAAAAATTTAATTTTGTGTATCTGTGTTTTTATTCTATAAAATTAAAGGACATTTAAACAATATGTAATCTAATATTGATTAAAAGGATATAGATTTCTATAATACACTACATTATTGAGGGCATCTGTGAGACCCCACCTTACCACTTTTGTTACATTTTCCTACCTCACCAGCTCTGGGTTCAGGTATAAGACTCCTGTTCTGTTGAGCACAGATGATAAGAGCTAATGCCACTCTCTAAACACCAGAAGTAAGTCATGACATAAACCCAGCAAGACAGAAACCAGCAGCTTTAGTCTGAAGCTGAAGTCATTGAACAAAGTTCAAAGAAAGACAGCAGTAGATATTATAACATACATTAATCATATTTTGGACATATAATCCTTTAGAAGCACCAAAAAGACAAACAGTAAATTTTAAATAAATCCATCAATGTAGAAAATTACAATTCATGTAGGTAAAATTTCCTACATGCTAATGAGAACCTTACAATGGTTAAACAAATGCAAGTAATTATTGAATAAAGACATCTTTAAAATACCATCATAAATTTGTCCTATGGAGCCCACAGTTAGAACATTGCCATATGATTTCCTCTTCAGTGATGGGAGTCCAGCTTGGTTGACTGATCGAATGAGTGACCAGAGACATGTGGACAGATTCATTATATTTCCAATTGGTGTTAGGTTCAGTTTATAAAACCTTAGCTGCTTTTCAACATCTCTGTGGCCCTTTCTGTACACATGTTGGGCTGGTATTGATTTTTGCAGCGTACTGTGAGTCATGTATTCGTGCTTTATAATGCATACTTTCAAAGGTCTACCTATTTTGCTGAGATAACATCTGCCACAATCACAAGGAACGTTACACACACACACATTGTCTCATCTGCTGGCTTCTCTAACAAATAAAGTATTCTGTGTCCCACAGAGTGTGTGTTTAGTTTTAAAAATGGTCATTACATTTTAGTGGTTCCCGGTGTATCATAGTTTTTATAAAATACCCTTAACATATGGGTTACTGAAGGTGCCATGTGTCGGTCTGAAGGACGGTTTCATCTCCCTAGCTGGATTATAGAATCAGGGTAGTGTTTTGAGTATCCATTGAGGATTGGATCCTCTATTATGTTTCTAATTGCTCTTTTGAAATCCATGAGATCCTGACATATGACCTTGGTTCTGTTGACCAAGTTGTGAACAGTTTCTCTTTTCACATGCTAGGAGTGGTCAGACTTGAAATGTAAAGAGTGTCCAATGTGCATAGTTATGCTGTACACTTCATGGATGAACTAGGACCCCTCTTCATGACCAAGATTACCAAGAAAGAAAGGGCAATTATTTCTTCTACCACAGTGAATTGTATGGTGAGTGTGAGGCTGTTAAGGTGGCAGAGAAATTGTTATAATCTTGCTGGCCCATGTGGCCAAGCTGCAAAAGTATCGTCGGCATATCTTACGCATGCAGCAGGTTTGTGTTGTGCTGTATTGAATGCTAATTATGCAGAATGTCCCATAAAGATACTACTGACTAGCAGCGATAAACAGCTGCCCACTTTCCATTCCCTCTGTTTGATAATAGAATCTATCTTCAGACTGGAAATACATAGTGTTTATACAGATATCCAGTAATTCCATCTTCAACCTGTAGAGATGAGTTGTCTGTAAAAGTAGGATCTGTGTTAAGTCTCTTTCTGATAACATGTAAGTCTTCGTGATGAACAGACTGACTACATCAGAACTGGCCAGGGAAACCATGCATTCTTGGCAAAGAAGTCTGTATTTCCAACTGAAGGGTTCAGAATCCTTTGGAGAAGCTCTAGAAGAGAATACCAAGGACATCCATTGGAGCTTAATTCTGGTCGAAGAGGGATGTCTAGCTTGTACATTTTTCGAAGTCCCTAGAGATGAGTTGGCTTACAGTGGTAGAGTGTCAATTTATGTTTCAGAACACTGGGAATGACTGATTATGCTTAGAAAAACGTTTCCTCATCTTCTCACAGTTTATGTTCAGTCATTGTGTAAAGGTTTGAAAATTCATGATTGTAGTACACTGGATATCTTATTTTCATATATGAACTCATTCAATGCTACTATATATATTTGCTTGTCCACATGTACATCTCTTATTTCCTGTTTCGTTCTAGAGATTTCAAAGCTCCAGATTCCATTCTTGTTACATTAGAAGTCGAGTTATTTTTCCGACATAGATCAAGTCTTCCAACTGAACTCCATAACCAAAAAGGAAGACTGAGGAAGAATTAATTGCCTACTTTCCATTCACTGTGTTGAGTTTCTGACATGACCGTGCAAAAAACACCATGTCCAACTGTTTTTCTTTTGTTGTGTGTGTGTATGCATTGCCGCTGAACATGTTTACTGAGTCATTTCTTGGCAACATTAGGGAGGGGGGACACAGCAAGCCTCCTTTTAATTTTTCATAAGGAAAATAGGCAAAAAAAGAGTAAAGTTGACTGTGTGCTAAATTAATTATGCCCCACACCATGAAGATGTATGGGAGAGTGGAGGTTAGTGCCACCATCCTTGACCTCAGCACTATATGGATGTGAGTGACCATATTCCCACCTTTTCCGCTTTACCCCTGGGGAAAGAGACCCTGGTGCCCAGAGAGTAGAGAGCTGGCTGGATCCATATTGGAAAATAATCCAGTAATAACTGACATATTCATGTAATTATTGCCTGATGATGACCCAGAAGGGTTGAAACATGTAGCAGTACAGCCACACAGTAAAAAAAATTCTAATACAATAGTAGTTATTTGTTTATTATAGAACTGTTGTGTTAACCAATGCATTAAGGATACCATAAACTATATCCTGTTTGATGTCATGAGACAACAGGCATGATGAATAAGGATACTGTGATTTTGCAGGATACCATCAGTTTATCTCAAGCGGAACCCAACTCTCATAGTGAGACATGTCTTACATCTTCTCATAATGAAAATCAGCTAGTCAGTATAAAAGTTGAAGAGGTCACAGATATACAAGAAGAGGAAGATCCTCTACTAATAACATTTCCAGTGACAAGAGCTGAACTTCGGGTGAGTTGTAAGTGTGGCTGTTATTTGGCACTTTTCACGTGTATCCAAACTGGGTATTGCTCAGTACTCCTTCTAGTTTGTCCAGTGTTAGAACTCCATTCTCATGAATGAATTTTGAAGCCAATAGTGGGTTGATTACAAATTGCTTGTGCAATGCCCCTTTCCTTTTGCCTTGAAACTGATTTACATTTGTACAGGCTGGCTCAAGACATCTATCATTTGCAGCATGACCAGTCTAGGAAGTATAAAATATAGTTAGAACCATTGCATTGGACACAAAGAGTTGGAAAACATAGAAGGTGGATAGTGGCTAAGTTAAACAATGTTAGTCATGTGTAAGTTAACCCTTCAACAACACATGGCCTTTAATTCCTGGTCAGACAAGATGATATTTAAACGTTTAAAAACTGCAATTCTTATTTTTTCCTAATTATCACATTATGTTCAGAAAAGTATATAAAATGGGATTATTAATCCACGCAGGTTTAGAATTATTTTTAGTACACTAAGCTTATAAAATTATAAATAATTATATTGTATCACCTTAGAAATTGAGCTTGGTGTAATAGTTATGAAATCATTCGATGCAGAGTCCCGCATCACACCAACATACAGTATCCTTCCTATTCTAGCACTTGTGACACACAACACATTGTCTTTGTGTTAATGGTTTCTTCTCAATTTATGGAATCATGCCTATAAAATGTCTTTATAATAGATGGGACACTGTGTTGTCTGACAAAAGCCAACCCAGCACTTTGCGTTCTACGGCGTAAGCATACGTCACAGACGGTACCTCAACTAACTGAATTCTGAATTACAGCTGATCATTTCCTTTCCCAGGCTTTTTCATGTATATTGTCATCGCATTCAGAATTGAGGTATTCAAGAGTCTGCAAAACAGCTTCATATATCATATATTTATTCGTTTCCTCTCAAACAAGTAAGAATGAAGCTGGTCCTTCACATCAGCTCCTATTATTGATTGTAATCCAACACCAAAACAGGTTTGACTGCTTCCTTGCACCTAATTTTAACAGTCATGGTATTATGAACGTGATATATGGAAATCATAGCCATAATTCTTTGTCACTCCATTTTGTAACCTGAAACAGGCCCAGAATGCTGTCCTATGACTTCACCTCTTTATAGTTTCATGTTTTTTATATTTATAGGAACATTCTTTCAGGTCAGTTTCAGTGTACCAGCACAGTCTGTCTTGTGTATGATTATTATCAGTGTCTTGGCTAAAGATGGTGAATTACAGAAGTTATCTATCCACACAGTCTGGCCTTGTTTCAGTAGAGGTTCTGCCAGATTCAGAACAGTGGCTTTTGTTTTATTGGTGTCATCTGTGATCAGGGGGGAGTGAAATTATGTATCTTTGCCTATATATATGCAAGGAAGGACCATAAGTACCTCGTGGTAGCATCACGCAGCTCTTAATTTTAATCCCAAATTTGGATGCCTTGAAGGACAGGCACTGTTTGAAAGATTGCCTTTTCAAAGCATCAGTGATTCATCAGTTGAAATGACCTGGTTTGAGAGATATAATTTCTGAAATATGTTATTCAAATGTGAAATTACTGGGAAAATTTTGAAAAGTTTTTGGTCCTGCACAGTTACTTATGGTTTCATTGTTAGCAAAATGCAGAAATATACACATTAGATCCAATCTGTCTCATGTTATAATGTCTCCAAACCCTGGTGTGGAAATCTCCAAATGGACATGTTGTTTTGGGAAATTTATGGCAAAATTTTCTCCTGCACAATTTGTATGACTTTTTTTTTTCACATAATCATAAATGAAACCTCTTTATTCTCAATTGTATCTCACATGAGTCATAAAGACACAGAACAGGGCACTATAGATAGAAGCTTATACAGGGTGTCCCAGGAGGAATGTGCCAAACTTCGGGAGGGTGTTCCTTATGTTAAAGTATGCCGATATAACCCAAAACACCTATGTCCAAAGTTGAACGGTTATGGAGATAATGGCCAGAGAAGTGTCAAACTTTGACCGGGGTTACACACTTGTTGATTACAAAATAGATATTAAAACTGGCAGGAATATGTGGATTCTGTAATGTTAATAATGTACGTAACATCAAACCAACTTGTGAGTGACGGAAAGCCATAAAATTGAAGTACAAAATACTCGCTCGCCATGTCATAATTGTCCTTAGGTTTCCAAGCAGTATACATAACACATGACTGGCGNCCCATAAGCATGAACAGACCCAATAAGACATAAATTTCTGCCTCTCTTACAGGTTTCCGTGCCCATCAGGCAACCTGATTAATAATTGACGCCCACATATACACTGTTCTTTGCATATGTTGGTTTATTTGATAGTTGTGCTGCCCCTCGAGGTCCAACACTGGCCATGAAATTTTTCGTCCCTTATAGTTTTCCAGGTTTTCCCAAACAAAATCTTGAGTGATACTGTCGTCTTCATCACTGCCATCATTCACCACACGAAGAAGAGCATCAACCTCCATTTCATTGTCAGTGTCGGATTCTGAATATAATCAGCTTCCTTCTGATTCACTTAGAAGTAAAGATTCTCCCATTTTTTCATCTTGCAACACGGCTGATTGCTTCTTGGCAATGCCTGCCAGGGCTGCTACATGCAAAGTGCATTATTCGTATTTATAGAGCAGAAGGGAATGTACAGCAGAAGCATTCATACATATACCGAGTGTTCATTGTGCAGTCCTAGTAGCTTCTCTGTACATTGTCATGGCACATGCTATAGGAGCAGCTGACTAACTGAAGAACTGAAGGCCATTCATTCGGTGATCACCTGATCAGTGAGCAGGTCAGTGTTGTCAGTGTTACAACATAAAAGTCTTATATAAGCTTCTATCTTTAGTGCCCTGCTCTGTGTCTTTATGGATCATGTGAGATACAATTGAGAATAAAGAGGTTTCATTTATGATTGTTATGTGAAGAAAAGAAAGTCATACAAATTGTGCAGGAGAAAATTTCCCGAAACAACATGTCCATCTGGAGATGCAGTTTCCAAATTAGTGAAGAAAGTTTGAACCCACTGCATTTTAATTGACAGAAAGCTGTTAAGAAGAAGTCATGTTTTAACTGAGGAAAAACTTGATGACATCAGTCATTGATTAGAAAATTGTCCTGGAAAATCTTTGCAGTGATTAGCAAAACAAAGTGATATTTCTGTAGGCAGTGCGTAGAATGCAACTAAATTGTTGCATGTTTGTCAGTATAAAATTACTATTGTTCCTAAAATTAGACCTGTGGATTATGAAAAAAAGAGTGAGGTTTTGTAATTGGTTTATCAGTCGTGTGCATGACAGACTTATTGACCCTAAGCTGACATTTTTTACAGATGAGGCTAATTTTAATCTCTGGGGATATGTTAACTCACTAAACAACAGGTATTGGAGTAGTGAAGATCCTCGTGCCCTAATTCGCCTTCCCTTTATGACCAAAAGTTAGGCATATGGTGTGTGATTAGCACAAACCATATCATTGGGCCAGTATTTTATGAAGGAACTCTTGATGCTGAACGATACATTAATGAAATAATCCACTTTTCATGAATTTGGTGCCTGCAGAAGAAAGATTCGGTTATTTTATGCAAAACGGTATTACCCCATACACAGCTAATGAAACTATCCAAGCATTACGCAGTGTGTTTGGGGAACTAAATGGGGAGGATAGAATTATTAGCAAGGTTTGTTGCCCCCTAGGTCCCCAGATCTAAACCTCTATAATTTTTATTTGTGGGGAAAATTCAAAGTTGTGTATGCCAACAAACCACATGACCTGGAGGCTCTAAAACATAATATTTGTGAAGCAATTTACAACGTTCAGCAACATAAATTGCTACAAGTTTCCTGAAACCTGTTTAAAAGAATTCAGACATGTCTCACAGCAGAGGGCAGACATTTTGAACATCTTCTGTGATGGTAAGTACATTATTAATTACTATACTTGATTAATAATTAATGAAACAATTAAATAACATTTGCTAGCGGTTCCAGCCATGTGGCAGCATTTTTCTTGGCAAGTGGTGCAGCACCTTCGCAGGAAGTTGCCAACAGTAATATCAATATTCAATCAGCCTGCGCTCTGAACACAATGTAGAAGTGTTATCATTTCCTATATAGCAGTCAAGTTCAAGTTGTAGAAACTGCTTGGTTACAAATACCCACATGAAAGCAACACTGTCTGGAGCGTGAAATAATGCTTGCAAAACCACAATATGGTTGATTTTTGTTTCAGTCAGCATGCAGGGACAGCACACAATCATTCACTCTCTTGAATAGTTCAATCGAATATATATAGTTCACAGGAATTCTCCAGGGTGGAGATAGGTTAATACGGTAATATAGCACACCAACTGGTGAGGTAGAGAACTTTTCCAAATAATTCAATTGTAACACAAATGCCACTGGAAGATAAAAGTGGAACAGTGCATATACAAAGTGATAGCCTACAATTTCTTCCTTTTTTTCATACCAAAAGAATTACTATATATGTCAGACAGAAACAAGTGACAAAAACCGTTGGCATGTTGCATACATCTGATGGCGTTGAAGGGTTAATAACATTTTGGCAGTTCCATGAAAATACAGCCAATCATGACAGGTGGTCATCTCCTAAAATTTCACTGCATCAAGTTGTAGTTTACTTTCATTGATTTTTAGTGTACCATTCCAAATTTGAGTCTGCAAACATGGAGGAAGCATGGATTATGCCTGCAGACTTTTTGTCTTTCAAGTGTTCCCAGAGATAAAATAAGGAACTCAAATTCAGATATGAGAACAGTAATAGCCATAGTTCTCTATATGCTTTTCTTTCTTCATGAACTCTCCACAGAGACTACATTCCATGTTTCATGGTGTGTGCTGTCTTGTGCTGCTGTAATGTGCCCAGCTTGTTCTGTCATTAAATCTTTAAAGAGGGGCTCAAAAATATCTTTCATACAGGTCTCTGGATTAAATGTGTTAAGAGAGATATTGGACATGGGATTCTTGCAGCACTTATCAGCACAACACAGTCAAAGTTTGTGATTTTGTGATGGCATTTGGTAAAGAAATATATTGTGATAATTATGTGCCTGGTTTTCTCCACTTTTATTAGGTCTGTTCACAGCCAGATATTTTTGTGTATGTTTTGATTTTACCACTGATTGATGTAAGCAGCCCTAGATGCTGATACACCTTGTAACTCAGTCATGTGCACTATGCCTTGCTTACAGTTACAATTTTTTTCCCTACTGAAGTCAATTCCTGTATTTTCCTCCTTTTTCTTTTTTGCCAGAATACTCCAAATGAACAATATCTCTGTGGTGAGAATGATCCGTATTCCCGTCATCAGAACACGTGTAGTGCACAGCATCCATGTACTGAAGGGTGTCATAAATCATTCAGTCCAAAGATTCATCACAAGGTGGATCAACGCATACGCAGTCATGAGCGTCCATATTCCTGTCGTGTGTGTAATAAATCATTCCGTAGAATGGATGTTCTGAAGGAACATAAAAGTGTACATAGTAGGGAGCGTCCATACTCCTGTGATGTATGTAACAAATCATTCAGTAGACAGAGATACCTGAAGTCTCATCAAGATATAATACATAGCGAGGTGCGTCTATATTCCTGTGAGGTGTGTAATAAGTCATTCACTTATTTCAGTCAGTTGAAGAGACATCGTCACATACATAGTGCGGAGCGTCCGTACTCCTGTGATGCCTGTAATAAGTCATTCAAGTGCAAAAGTACTCTGAAGGAGCATGAACGTATACATAGTGTGGATCGCCCATATACGTGTGATGTGTGTAATAAATCATTTACTACTATCAGTCATATGAAGAAACATCAACGCATACATAGCGGGGAACGTCCTTATTCATGTGATGTGTGTAATAAATCATTTAGTAGAAAAAGCGATATGAAGGTTCATCAACGTACACATAGTGGTGAGCGTCCATATTCCTGTTCCTTTTGTAAAAAATCGTTCCATAGGAAGCAACATTCATGCACACGTAGTGGGGAGCGTCCATATTACTGTGATGAGTGTAGTAAGTCATTTCGTATGAAGCGTGCCCTGGTGATACATCAGCGCATACATAATGGAGGGTATCCATATTCTTGTGATGTTTGTAAGAAATCATTCCTTTTTCAGAGTCATTTAAAGAGACATCTGCGTATACATAGTGGGTAGTTTCCATACCCTGAGGGGATGTATGTGATGCGTTTTAGTATGAAGGTAATTTGGAAGTATGTATAAGTATTCAGAAGTCACCATACTGTTGTAATTGTAGTAATCATGTCATGTCAATCATAAAGTATAGAGGCAGTAACATGTACAAGTTGAACTTCTCAGTATAGAGCTCCTCTGAACTACATATCTTTTCAGTTGTAAAGTCAGCTAAAAAATCGTGTTCTACAAAGTATGAAATCAATATTTCAATAACATTATTGCATCCTCTTTGGCACCTGCTGTATAGTAATTTGTATTTGTGATTGACTTTTCAATGGCTAGTCTTACCACAGTTGGGTCATTCCATGTTAAATAAACACAGGTCACAAACTAACGAACTCAAAACAGAATGCTTTACATTTATTAATGCAAGATAATATAAAATGGCAAATTTATAAAAATAAATGTTTTTACAATCATAGCATTAAGATTATTACTGTGAATTGAATAAGTCTTGGAGAAAAATATGGGGAAATATTTTAAATTATTACAACAAACAATACCTCTACTGAGACAAAACTGAACAAGCTGTACATCTGCAGGTCCAAACATGCCTGGTTTGCATTGTTTAATATTTAGCTTATTGGTGAGTCATCCTGTATTTTCTGTATTGGCAGGTGTGATGAGGTTTCGTGTGTTCTGGGCTGTCTGAACAGAAAGCTGTACTGCTCAGTGATCTTTGGGCATATTTACTTCATGCTGCAAATTTTGGTGATGCAATGTGCTTACAGTAATTATGAATCTCATGTCATGAGTATGTTATACTGTAACCTGTTTAATGAAAGTGAATATATTAATGTCAGAAACAACTTGAGAAACACACTTTCTTAGATGTCTGAAAAACTTCCTCACCTGAATAATGATTGTAAGTTCTGTGTGGTGAGAGTTGCAAGAGGCCATCAAAGGTGAAGCGTACTTTAAATAAACAGAAACATGGTAGTGACAGTGATGAGACTGAACAGTTTCCTTAACTGAAAGTTTGCAGTTGTTTGGTTAGTCATCTATCAAAAAGAAAAGACTAGGCAAGGTTAAATTTAAAGAATATTTCCAAATGAATGGGTTTGATGAAAATATTTTAAGTTCTTCAGTTATAGATAAAAGAACAATGTTTGTACATTACCTGGTGTACTCAATACTGCAGAAATCATGTTCCAGGCATTATCCTGCATGTTCTGGTTGCGATATTCTTCTAACCCTTTGTTCCACAAACATGGATACGTCCTTACTTCTTCAATTAATTCCTCCAGTGTCATTTTCATCTAAGCGAATACTGTGCTGAATGATATGTAACACATGTTGTAATCAGAGTGGGAAATTACTGAGGCACACAGCTGACACCTGGAAGCGACGTTTTAAAAATATAGCCGAGAATCAAACACTCTGTGATGCAGCTAACATAGGGAACATAGCATATGTAGCGTATGGAAGTCTGTGTGGTCAGCTGCATTGGCAATAAAAGGAGATGTTTTTCTGTTCGTATAGTGAACATAGCGTACGTAGCACTCTGTGTGGCCGCACCTTAATGCAATAAAAAATTCATACCAAAATTGGGGTACAGTGAAATACTGAGTTCCCCAAGGATCAGTTCTAAGGCTTTTGCTTTTCATGAGATATATATATATATAAATGACCTCCCTCCAGCAATAAATACTTTCAGTACCTGTGATATTTGCTGATGAGTATCATAATTTATAGTAAACATTTTGGTAATGTTTGTGTATTGTCAAACAGCTCTCTCTCGTGAGAAAAATGGCAACCAAACAGCACCCAATGGAAAATCCTACCAGGCACCCCTCCCCCTGTTCGATGTTACCTTAACAAGAACCTTAATAACCTTATCAAGAGATATTCAAGCTGAATAGCCTTAACCATATTACCACTGAGGTAGAGTGATACAGAGCTCAGACAGGCCTTGCACAGTGCTGCAAATGCTAAAATTTCAGCCATGTCTGGGCCAATTGCAAGCAACCTCTTCTATGATTCTGGTGCATAGAGAATACCCTGAATATACAAATACAGGATCTACGCCCAACTGCTGAAACAGCACCCTAGGAGAATGAGAGAAACTTCATCCAGTGTCATACCGAGGCTGCAGCCATGGAAAAGGAGAAGAGCACAATGAACTCCCAAATGACCCTCTGGGAGGACGTTCTTCTCTAAATACACCTCACTAGAGCAGTACGTCATAGCTGCACTGCATCAAGACACGCAGCGTCAGCAACCCCAGGCACTGCAGACNAGAAAATCCCCCCCCCCAATGCTGCAGAATCTGCCACAACAGGGAATTCAGAAGACATTTGTCAGTACAGGCTCCTGGTTCACCTAATAATGGTGTATTAAAAATCGCCACTGCATTGCAATAGATCATCACAGAGCTTAGTGAAGCTGTCAGAAAACGAAAACAATGGTTATTATAAAAATGGTACTTAACTAATGAATCAAAATGTGTTAAGTATTTCTCATTGCAGTAATTGACAGAGTGTATGTGGTGTGCATAAAATACAATTGCCCTAAATGGGACGCTGCATGAGTGCGTCAAAGACTATATTCACAACACCACTACGACGTGGATGAGATAAATACGAACACAACATTTTAATGGTTTTAGTTCAGTTTTATATAAGAGATACATAACACACAGCACAGTATTATTACACTTAGATGAAAACACTGGCCAATGTAGGGAGAAATAATTTTACAGAAAAACAGAAGTGAACATGAAAATGTGTGTCTGATGATGGCCGAAACATGCTATATGTGAATCTAATGTAGTGTACTTATACACATAAACTGTAGTGTCTGAAATAAATAATAAAAGAAAGAAATGCTTATACTTCAATGTAAGATCAGCTCAGAAACTTTCACCTCTTGTGAGTGTAGTTATATTTGTTTAACCAGTTCACTTACACCAGTTTCGAAAAATGTAACAATTTCCTCTGCAATTCAGGGACCAGTGTTGCAAAAAGTTCATGGGCAGAGTTTGTGGTATTGTGATATTTCACCTTTTTACCTGTTGAGCTGTTAGCAGTGGCTAAGGCCATATTAGTGTACTCAGGGTTATTCGGTTTTGGGACTTTTCCCATTATCCAGTATTCTAGAAACTAGAAGACACGAGTGTCATCTAGTGATTGAGGTTAGCTCTTTCTAAGGGAACTGAGTAGTCTCTCTCCCCCTTCACCTGAGGACGGAAAAAGATCCAGTTTCTGAAACAACATGTCTCCTAGAATACCGGACAATGGAAAATGTCCCAAAACCCAGTAATTCTGAGTGCTATGCACCACTGTCAGAACCCTTTAGAAGCTCCAGTATAGTTTCATGAAGGCCGGGAATAGCTATCAGGATAATTTATTCCAATCACGGCAAAAGCATAGAGTTATACCATAGGTGCAGCAGTCTAGCAGAATCAGTGGTGCTGGATATTTCATCCTTTCCTGCCCATACTGCAGCCCTGTAAAAGTAGAACAAATAGTATCGAAACCTTGAAATAGTTCTTCAGTAAACATTACAAATTTGGTGCACATTCTAAATTTTAGAGTTATGTTGAATAAACTGAACACAGACATACACTAAACTTAATTTCTTTGTTGGAGTAACTAACACATAATAAAGTATCATGAATTAAAACATACATACCATGCTGGATCTTTGGGAAAGTTGAAGAATTTGACTCCTTGCCTGCTTCATGACAAGCACCCAGCAGCACTGCAAGTTTTCGTTTTCATGTTTATCCTGCAAGAGGCAGTACAAAAATTATAACACCTTCATGGTACTCTTTGACCTCCTTAACATTCTACAAACAATCTTTGGGCTCAACGGAAAGTTGGAGAACAATCATAAAACAAATATGGTTTAGATAACAGTCCATCATAACCTCAAAAATTTGGGCTTGAAAGAATTCTATATATTTCTAATTACATTTGTTGCAGTAAACATAACATTCATACACACAAATAATATGTTTAACATGGAGATGTAACTTCGTTCGTAAATGCCTAATTCCGTTTCGTAACCACATCAAATCAAAATTCATACTTACCAATTTGCCTATTTACCATAACCGCACATAATTGAGGAAATTCAAATTGGTTTGTGAAGGCTCTCTGATTGGTCGAGATCTGTGTGTAGTATCTGCCTCCACACATAGAGGCAGTAGCTACCGTGTTTCCCCTTCTCCCGACCCAGTTGCCACCCCAAGAACATTACTACACTTTGCCGTTGTAGCTTTACCGCAGGTTTAGATGTCGCCACAGGAAAATGGGATTACATAATCAGTACATTGAGACCATTGAGATGAGTGAGATGCACATCTGGATGTACATAATCTGTATCAGTTTTGGAGGGAAGAACATGCAGTAAATTGAAATATGGCATCAGTTTGTAAAGGTTTTCGCTGTAGAGCATGTGACCGGGAAATTTGTGATGAGACATTTTCGTGCACATTACGAAGAGGAGGGGCATATGTATCAGGTAAGAATATCATAAAAGTCAAAGGAGTGTCGAAAGTTAAGTCAAGAGGCTAGCCGGTTGACGAGTTGGTAACCGTTCAAGGATGATGTTGAATTACTCGTAAAAGCACGTTTACTTGTAGAGTAAGATACATTTGAACGTCGGAATTAGAGCTTAATTAAGTTCGAATGCGTACCAGTCCCAGTTAGTTCCTAGTAAACTTGTTCATTTTGGGAATGTTCAGAACGCAAGCACACCTTGACAGTATATAGACGTAATTAACTATTCAGTATTCACAATTTTTCTCTGCTTTGTATTGTTTATAAAAGAAAATAGTTCGTAAACCCTGTTCTCTGTAATTTGCAAATAGAAATTAATAGAGTTAATATTAGTAGTTAGAAGGAAACATGGGGTTAATTAATTGCCTTGGAATGTTACATCATGCCGAAAGAATCATACTATAGCCTGATTCCGCCCCTAGCCAGTCTTAGAAAGGTAACTCAGATTAACCAGACCAACTGCGCTACCGCATGCCCCCAGTATTGGGGTACATGTCCTCCAGAAAGAGGAGTGTTACCCAAGACTAACATGTTAAGGTGTAAAGCTAGTGCCCTGTAGTACTACATAATTTTTCATCCACAGTTCAGCCCTGTAGCAAAGTTTATGTGTCATATTATTTATTTGTATAACATTTTTTAGAATTTCCGAACTGGGTTGTAATGTTATCTAATTACTTACTTACTCATGGAGCTGAGCCCTTCTGGAGGAGCCGCCAATTCTGCAGCTACTCAAGAATTTCCCAGCATTTTATGGAACCTGAAGGTTCATCACCGTGTTCACAAGAGCCCTCCACTGGTTCATATCCTGAGCCAGATCTATCCAATCCATACCATCCCATCCTATCTCTAAGATCCATTCTAATATTGTCCATCCACCTACACCTTGGTCTTCCCTGTTGTCTCTTTCCTTCTGGCTTTCCCACCAGTATCCTCATCTCCCCCATTAGTGCTACATGACCTGCCCACCTCATCCTCCATGATTTGATCATTCTAATTATACTTGAAGAAGAGTACAAGTTATGAAGCTCCTCATTATGCAGTTTTCTCCAACCTCCTGTCAAATGTTATCTAATTATAGATGATTTCTTAGTAAGAACATACCTTTATTTTTGCTTTATCCAATATTTAAACTGCATTTCTGGAGACCTGGCCATGATCAACTTAGACTGGAGTAACCAGGTAGCTCCATGGAGCTGAGTCATTGAGAAGCCCTCAGTTGCTAAGCTACTCAAGAATTTCCTGACATTTTATGGAACCTGATGGTTCATTAGTATGTTTGCAAGAGCCCACTAGTGGTCCATATCCTGTGCCAGGTATAGTCTAATCCATGCCACCCATCTCTTTCCTGTAAGATCCATTTTAATATTATCCTCCCATGTACAGCTAGTACATCAAGATCTTCCTAGTGTTCTCTTTCCTTCTAGCTTTCCCAACAAAACCATGTCTGCTTCATCCTCATTGATTTGATCATTCTAATTGTGTTTGGCAAAGAGTACAAGTTACAGAGTTCCTCACTGTGCAGTTATTTTCGGTATCCTATTATCTCATCCTTCTTATGTCCACATATTCTCCTCAGTACCATGTTCTGAAACACCTTCATTTGGCATTCTTCACTTATTATCTGAAAATGAAGTTTCACACCAATACAGAACCACAGACAGTGTTATAGTTTTTCTACATTCTAATTTTTACATTTTTGGACAGAAACGAGAAGACGAAAGGTTCTGGATGGACTTGTTGCAAGCATTATCCGAATTCAATCTCCTCTTAATTTCCTGTTGAATCAGCTTTTGGTTTGCTGTTCTGATCCCCAGATATATGAACTTTGCCACATTTTAAGAAGATCTATTAGCTATCTTTATATTACGATTTTTCCCTGCTTTCTGGTGCTGAGACTGTGACATATGCTTAGTTTTCTTCTGTATCAGTCTCCATACTAACATAAATTACAGTTTGTATGTTTTTATATGATATTTATGTTATCTTTAAATATATTTACATCATCAACATAGACCAGCAGTTGATGTGCCCTGTTTCATTTCAGTTCCACTTGGTTTCCTCAGACCTTCCTAGTGTCATGTCCAAAAGCAAAGTTGAAAAGCAATGGCATAAAGCCCTCCAGATATATTAAATAAGTTGTTGTGGACAGCTGACAAGGGGTTGGGTGTGGGGCCAGCAGGTCCTCACTGTGAAAACTCATCATGTTACAAAATATTAAATAGGGCCTTGGACTTGGAGGAATTCTTTTAAAGGGCATAAGCAAAAGAAAATGGAAATGAGATTTGGCATGTGGAATGTAAAGGGTCTCTGTGGGACAGGTTTGCTGACAAAAGTTGGAAGAGAATTACGAAAGTATAAATTAGATTTAGTGTGGGTACAGGAAGTCAGATGGGACAGGGGTTGCACTGAACCAGCTGGCAGTTATACATTTTTATATGAAAACAAGAATGATAATGATGGACAGGATTTTTAATACATAATGTAATATAAAAACCATCATTACATATATGCATGTGTGTATCTTGTGACCATGTTGTATAAGGTTCTGTATTAACTGTCCACTGGGTCACGTGGTAGTGTAGTTGGTTGAGACACTTTGCTACATGTTTTGAACCCGTCTAGCGCATTTATCTGTCCCTGTGAGGATCCCAGCACGCCGTCCCATATTCAAGAATTGGATGTACTAGTGATGTGTAGGCTAAACTTTTAGTGTTACTGTTTCCCTTTTCAAGAATTGTAAAATTAAGTGCCTTCCAAGCTTTTTCCACCGCGTAATTAACTTTTTTTATTGCTAGTGGGGTGGGACTAAGTCCCTTGTACTGTGGCCAATTCTGGCCTATTGTACCAGCCCCAGATGATAGGTGAGGGTGATTGTGGAGCAATTGGTAGAATGAAGATTGGCAGGGGAAACCGAAGTACTCGGAGAAAACCTGCCCCAGTGACACTTTGTCCACCACAAATCCCACTTGACCAGCCCCGGGATCAAACCTGGGCTGCCACAGTGGGAAGCCAGCGAGTAACCACTTGAGCTATGGCACGGCCCCTTGTGATTAACTTGATCAGCCCAACTTAAATTGTGTAAAATTATTGTCAAATATTTACAACTGCTTGCTTCTGGAATAACTATGCCCCATAACAAATAATTTAGTGGTTCCATCACTCGGGCTCTTATGAAAGAAACTGCCTTGCTTTTAGCTTGATTAAGTATCATCGCATTTTCAACCACCTGCTCTCTCAACGTATTCAGATCTATCTGCAAACTTTCTATATCTTGTATTTTCCCTGTATATTATAGTCCTCTGTGAAATGTCTAATACTTGGCTCAGTATTTCTCCAAATATCATTTACGTACACGAGGAACAGCAGTTGACCCAGTGCACTTCCTTGCGGTACTCCTGACGTTACTCTGACTTCCTCCAGTAACTGCCCTCCTACTCTAACTCTCTGTGTATGTACGCGAGGAACAGCAGTTGACCCAGTGCACTTCCTTGCGGTACTCCTGACGTTACTGACTTCCTCCGGTAACTGCCCTCCTATTCTAACTCTCTGTGTACGTACGCGAGGAACAGCAGTGGACCCAGTGCACTTCCTTGCGGTACTCCTGACGTTACTCTGACTTCCTCCAGTAACTGCCCTCCTATTCTAACTCTCTGTGTACGTACGCGAGGAACAGCATTGGACTCAGTGCACTTCCTTGCAGTACATACATACATATTTATTTCGTTCCAGAGATCTACAATTGGCAGTGCTGCCTTGAGATATAGAACATGTCAATAAAAAGTACATTTAAAATGATAAATTGTTAAAAATTAAATATCCAAGACATTTAAAAAGGCCACATATAATTGTAGTACATTAACAGTTGTAGAACACAAACAAGTAACACATCAAACCAAATCACAGACACGACACCGAAACAAACAACGTCAAAAATCAGGTGCCATTCACAACAATTATAAACAAAACCAGACAGATAATATTATATTCTAGATGTGACAAAATAATAGGCGCAATCTTTATCTATAGGAAGCACAATCATTCCTTGATTTCCATTCATAATACTCATGTAAGGAATAAAAAGAACCCACCTGCAAAAATTTTTTTAGGGAATATTTGCCTGACATTACTGTGACTTCCTCCAGTAACTGCCCTCTTACTGTAACTCTCTGTGTATGGCCCAAAAGGAATTTCTTTATCCATGCAACTACTCTTGAGTCCACTCCCAAGGCTGCAATTTTTGTAGGCAACTGATAATGAGGAACTAAGTCCAAAGCCTTTGAAAAATTTATTATAATAGTGTCTACCTACCTCCATTATCCAGTGAGTCTGCAGTGTCCTGGCAAACCATGATTACTTGATTTTCACATTAATATCCAGGCCTGAATCCATGTGATGATGACCTCAACCATTGGACAACCTGCAAGGGGTGAACAAAATAGTGGAAACACTAAGCAGCTGAGGAATAGAGTTTGTTTCTGTTGGCTACATTAAAGAACTTCAGTTGGGGCACTGAATGTTCTATATGAGTGCGTGCGTGAGAACACCCAGGGAAGCCTACAATCCAGAATGCCTGCTTCCAACAGTGAAACATGGGGGAGGTTCTGTGATGGTTTGGGCAGCAGTATCGTGGTACAGTATTCTCTGTTGGTCCCATTATTATGCTTCATGGCTGAATTACTGCAAGGGAATATGTGGACTGTTTGGGTAATCAGGCGAATCCCATGAACCAGATATTCCTGAATGATGCAGTTTCCAAGATGACAGGGTTCCATTCACATGCCTGGAACTGTTCAGTCAGTGTTTGAAGAGTATGAAGGTGAACTACAACATCTTCCCTGGCCAGAACAATCACCAAATTTGAACACCACTGAACCACTGTGGTCAGTTCTGGAGACTAGCATGAGGAACAGGTTCCCACCTCCAACATCTCTAAAGCAACCTGAAGATGTTGTTCAAGGAGAATGGTATAAAATTCTTCTAAACACTGTTAAAATCTTGTATGAATCCATTCCCAGAAGGATTGCAGCTATATGCAGCTGCGAGCTAAGAAGGGAACACACATCACAAGACACAGTTTACACAGAAAATAAGAAAAAACAACCCCATAGTGAATGAACCAAACGCAAGTTTTAATTAAGACACATAAGATAAATAATCTTAACAAGTTTTAGTGAGTGTAAATTTATTATAGTTGACAAATGCGCACTTTTTTTAAATACTTTTTAAATGATGTTGTGAAGACATATCAGGGCAAGCAATGCAATAGATTAACGTAATTAGGGCACCTGATGATGGCACTATGTTGCCGAAACATGTCGTGAAGTAACAGGTGAAATTGAGTGCACTACAAGACGGCCACTGTATACATATCATGGATGAAAATCAGTGCAACAGGACGCTAAAATACAACATTAGAGAGATATATTTACAAAGTATACAAGAACAATTTACATATGAATGACATATACATCAAGGCACATAACCCAATATTTCAAAGAGTGTATGAACTTTGTAAGTTAGGTAGCAGTATATACTCCATCAGATAGATATATAAGCAGGAGCAACTGCACTAGGGTTAGTATACATGAAGACCACACCAAAAACACATACACAGGAAAAAAAGATTACAAAAATGTAAGTACGCAAAACTTCAGCATTTGAGACATAGAGACAACATGATAAAAATCATACTAATACATATTATACATTACAGTATGGTAGCTGAAAAAAATAATACAATGACAGTATTCTGGATATGATACACAACAATAAAACGACAACATGCATGGGAGCACGAAAGACAATTGGACAGTGCAGTGGTCTCCCCACAAATTAAAAGTTTCTTGATGGCCCATATGCTGCCGAAACATGTTGCAAATTGGGGGGGGGGAAACATGTAAAACAAAAGACATTTTGAAATACGAGGGCAAATCGAAAAGTCTTTGCCACTATTTTTTGTTTCAGCCTCAATAATACACATACAGGGAATTCAGAATACAGGCAGTGTTCCAAGTACCTTTGACTATTTTTCCACATAGTCGCCAACCCAGTTCAGGCATTTATCCCATCACACCACTAGTTTGGAGATGCCGCTGTTGTGGAATTTGGCCGGTTAAGCACGGAAGCACCACCAGAGAGCGGTTTTCATGTCATCAGAAATGAACCCCTGGCCTGCCAGGAACTTCTTCAGTGGATCATCCTGGATCTCATTGTCACCGGAGATGAAACGTGGGTATTGCATTTCACTCCAGAATCCAAGCAGCAGAGCACGGTGTGGAAACATCCTGGTTCGCCTGTCACGAAGAAATTCCGCAGAACGCCATCCGTCGAGAAGTTGATGGTCACCGTCTTCTGGGAAGTTCCTGGCAGGCCAGAGGTTCATTTCAGATGACATGAAAACCACTGTCCAGCGGTGGTTCCACGCTCAACCGGCCGAAATCTACAACAGCAAAATCTCCAAACTAGTGGTGCCTGAACCGGGCACGAGACTATGTGGAAAAATAGTCAAAGGCACTTAGAACACTGCCTGTATTTTTATTTCCCTGTATGTGTATTATTACGGCTGAAAAAAATAGGGGAAAAGACTTTTCGATTTTCCCTCATATTTTGATAGTCACTTTTAGTGTATAAGATACACTTGCAGTGTCTTAATGACATTTTATGATATTTAATAACATTTTAAAGTATTAAAGTTACACTTTTAGTGAAAAAATATATGTTTTAGGTGTATTTTATATCATTGTTGCATTATTGATGGTGTACTTGAATAATAAGAGTGATTCCATTATTTTGTCCAACTGCTGTATTTCAGTCAGTCAGGTTGGGTTTATCAGTGGGAGATAACAGGCAAATATACAATAAAAATTGTTATAATGCATGTACAGACCCCAAACTAAGACAGAAAAGAAGTGGAAAATAAACACAAGAAACCAAATCCATCAGCACCAGTGCATAGGAATAATTTTAGATTTTCATGTTACAACAGTATATAGATCATAAAGACCTTCCCTATGAGATGCTAACCTCATTGCTGGAAGGAATATTGAAATTGGGTTGGTTGATCAGGTTGGTTAAACCACATGGGTCAGCAGCTTATATTTCCTATACCTGCTGTTACTTGCAATTTCCATAGTCCTAGCTTTATCCCAGTCCACTGTATGACCTTCATAGGCATGTTGGGCTAATTTTGATTTTTATGGATGACCCTCTTTGAGATTGACAGACCCTGGTGTCATGTATATGTGTAACTCTTATAATTATACAGACAGATTGTTCAACCACTCCCCTAGTTGTGAGACAGTAAAATATGGGCATGTATCTCACAGAACTCATAACCACGAATGACTGCCAGCAACAATTTACCTGACTGACCGACCTGGCCTGACATAGACTGTCCAGTGACTGAGGTTAGCTTTTCCTAACAGATTGAACAAAATACTGTCTCCCACCCCTTCACCTGAGGATGGAAATGGATCCAATTTCTAAAATGTGTTCCTTTGAATACCAGGTGCTGGACAAAGTCCTGAAAACTTGTAATCCTGAAGGTTCCTTATTAAGTCCCCTGATCATATTTGTGTTATTTAGTTTTTAGTGTGATGTTCATTGTGTGTTTCTTCTTGGTCAGTGTCTGTTCACATCTTCTCTATTAATGTGTTTTTCTTCCTGCAGCGTGTGCCTATTGGCTTTTAGTTGTTGTCAGGTACTTTAATAATTGAAGTGAATTGAATTACAATTAGTTCATCAGACAGTGATGCATAAGGGGTTGAGAGAGAGCTCATACACACACACACATCCATGCATACCTCTTAATTTGGCAGTAATTTTGAGTTTGTAATTACTTTCTACATTTATGTTATGTTATAAATATATATTTATCTATGTTACTTACCTAAGAACATAATATGCATCCTTTCCTATCTTTTTAAGGTGTTTTAGATTGTGTGCAGAAAAGAGGGCAGGGAAAGAAACTTTCCCTCATATGTTCATGTGGAGAAAATGTTGGAGACTTTGTTGCTTACAAGAAGGACCTGAAATATTGTTTAGACCTGGGGAAAGTTAAAAGGTAAAGAACATTCATAACAGCTGTTGAAATGTGAACTTTTACTTCCGATGAATCAGAGGTCATCAATACATCCTAACACCAATAAGTTCAGTTCAGTTCAGTTTACCATAGACAGTTCCTTTAATTTCTGTTCTATGATCATTCCCTCATCTTAGCGTAGTTTATTGAGGCACTATACTACGAGCCGGAAGGTTCCAGGTTTGAATCCCGATGAGGTCATTGGATTTTTTCAGTTTACCTAATCCTTCCAGCCACACTATGGCCCTGGGGTTGACTCAACATCTAACAGAAATGAGTACCAGGAATATTCCTGGGGGTAAAGGGTGGCCGGTGCGTAAGGCTGACAACCTTACCGCCATCTGTGAGCTGATTGTCTAGAAGATGTGGGAACCTCGACTTCTCACAACCCTATGGTCCTTCACAGCCTATTACAGGGATAGCTTTGTCTTTTTACCATCTTCATGTGTTTTCTGTTTGTTCGTTCAAACTGTCAGACATTTTGGGAACATCTTTAAGGATGCTAATGGCACCAAGTCAAGAACGTGTGTTGTAGTAAAGTAAGTAAGTAACTAACGTCATGGACCTGAATCTTGTTTGAGACGCCACCAGTCGCTCAGCTACTCAAGAATTTCCCAACATTTTAAGGAAGCTGAAATTTCATTACCATGTTCACAAGTTCCTCCCACTGGTCCCTATCCTGAGCCAGATCAATCAAGCCTATACCACCCCATCCTGTCTCTCTAAGATCAATTTTAACATTATCCTCTTGCCTATAGCTGGGTCTTCCAAGTGGTCTCTTTCCCTCTGGCTTTCCTACTATCATGTGTATGCATGACTCTCTGTCATACATGTTATGGCCTGCTCATCTCATCCTCCTTGACTTGATCATTAATCATTATAATTATATTTGGTGAAGAGTTCAAGTTATGGAGCTCCTTGTCATGGTATTTTCTCCAACCTTCTATCACTTCATCCCTCTTCAAGAAAAATATTCTACTCAGCACCCTGTTCCCAAACATCCTCAGTCTGTGTTTTTCCCTTCATATCAGAGACCAAATTTCACATTCATACAAAACTACTGGTAATATTAAAATTTTCTTTATTCTAATTTTTGTTTTTTTAGACAGCAGATGAGAAGATGAAAGGTTCTGGACTGAATGGTAGCAAGTATTGCCCGAATTCAATCTCTGATTAATTTCTTCCTGATATAAAATTTTGATTTGATACTGTCATTCCCTAATGTTTGAAGTTCAGGTCCAAATGAGGTAATTGGATTTTTTTTCAGTTGACCTAATCCTTCCAGCCATACTATGGCCCTGGGGTTGACTCAGCCTCTAACAGAAATAAGTACCAGGAATTAATTAAATAATCTTCCTGGGGAGTAAAGTGCGGCTGGCACATAAGGCTGACAACCTTACCGCCATCTTTGAGCCGACCGTCTAGATAATGTGGAACCCTCAATGTCTCACAACCCTACGGTCCTTCACGGCCTGTTATAGGGATAGCTTTACTGTTTATTTTACTTTAATCTATATGTTATGATTTTTCCCTGCAGTCTGGTGACGACAGCAGTATATACTTAGTTCTTTGCCTTTACCTCTAGACCAGGCTCCTTCCTAGGATCAGTTAGAGGTCCTGTGTTTTTATGGTATCTCTGTTATCTCCCACTATATTTACATCAAGAGCATAGACCAGCAGCTGATGTGTCCCATTTAATTTCAATCTCACCTGGTTTTTGTGGGCTTTCCTAATGACATATTTAAAGCAGAGTTGAAAAGCATTGGTGATAAAGCATCTCATTTTAGGTCAGTCTGGATAGAAATGTTATCAGACAAATGTTTTTCTGTATGGACTTTACTATAGGTTTCATTTAAACACATTTTAATCAACATAACTTGTTTCATGGGAACCACGAACTCTGAATCATAGGCCTTTTTAACCTTTAAACGCCAGACTTCGAAATAGTGGTAAACTTGAGCTGGCCGGAGTTCATTTAAATGCCCGTTGCTCCCTTGCGTTTAAATGTCCGTTCCTGTTAGGCGGTTAATCAAT
>NW_019737093.1:346420-354414 GCF_002891405.2 Cryptotermes secundus | reverse complement strand
GCTTCCACTAGCGGAGTTTAAATGCCTGACTGGACAAAACTAGGTACTTTGGCCACGACCTTACTCATGACTGGCACAAACTGGGCACTTCGGCACTCAAAGGTTAAGTATATGAATAGCTGATGTACTGTTTCATTGTACTCCCATTTTTTCTCCAGTGTTTGACGAATGCAAAAAATGTGATTAGTTATGTTGAAACCCACACTGATGGTCCCCAGTAATTTCATCTCTATATGGACTAAACCTTGAGAAAGAATATTTGATAAAATTTTGAATGAAGTTTGTAGCAGTGATATCTCACGATAATTACTACAGTCAGTTTTATCACCCTTCTCGTATATTGGTACAAAAATAGGCTCTTTCCACTGATAAAGCAATTTTTCCTTATTCCACATAGAATTAATTAGTTTTTGGATCTCAGACAGTAATGATTAACCTCCTACATGAATCAGTTCTGCCAGAACTTGATCACTACCAGGCGATTTATACTTTTACCATGCAACACCCTTCTATCCACTAAAGTTGGCACTAACTTCGCCGAGAAGGGTTGGTCGCTTGGTCAGTATTGTTTGCTTGTGGACTGAAACCACGGAGTTTGTTTGTTATGTTTGTTGCAAGCTCATTCATGTGTTGTGATAAACATGGTTTGTTTGGACATTGCCCATTAGATTGATTCCCCCCAGGCAAAACGTTTCAGAAAGCAGATTTGTTTCCATCATCAGGTGTAGGAAAGTGAGGTTCTCACTCAGCTGGACCACTGGAAACCCTAGTCTTGATCCCTAGCCCAGGGATGACAAACAGATTCGAGTTTATTTTAACACATAATCAGAAACAATTAGACTTGGAATTTTTTGTGTCATGTTTTTAGGTACCACTGAGCAGGTTGGAGTACCAATTATGCACCAGACATATCTGGGGAGTGCTCAGTTCAGATCTCTGCCAGGACACTGGCTATCCAGACTGAGGTTTTCCATAGTTTTCCTCCGACCCTCCTGGCAAATGCTGGGATATCATATTGACTAGGATCCTCATATCATTTGATGCTGTATTGCCTGTGCTATTTGTCAGTATCATTAAATAAATGAGAAGTAAATTAATACATTATTTGGTCCACATATTTTCTTTGCATTTTGTTTTCTAATATGCTTTAAATATAAGGAGCTGAGATATTGCAGTCAGTATAGCGATTGACTACGGGCTGGATGATCAAGGGCTCAGGGTTTGAGTCCCAGTAGGGTCAAGAATTTTCTCCACGTCATCCAGACCAGCTGTGGGGTCCACCCAACCTCCTGTCCAATAAATACCAGGGGATCTTTCCCTGGGTGTAAAGCGGCCAAGGCTTGAAGCTGACCACTCACCTTAAACTAGTGCCAAGATCAAGAAAATGTGGATCTGCACATCTTCATACCTTCATGGTGGAGCACTTAATTAGTTAAGCACAGGGACAACTTTACCTTTAATACTTGTAATTGTAAGTTTCTTGTAGAGGCCAAGAGACAACAGGCAAAATTTTAGAGTTCTGGAATATTTCTGCCCATGTTAGGTGCATCACTTGTCACCATGGCATGGCACGTCCTCAGGTTGTGGATGGAGGAGACACCCTCCAGGTATGGAAGGAAGTTGCAAATATATTGAATGAGCAGTTGTGGACAGTCGACAAGGGGTGGTTCTCCAGCTTGGGTGTTGGGCTTGGTGCTAACAACTTCTCACCATAAAAAATGAGCTTGTTACAAAAATGTTCAAGAAACCTCGGACCTGGACGGATTCTGTGGCTAAACGAGCTAAGCAAAAGAAAATGGATATGAGATTTGGTATTTGGAATGCTAGAAATATGTACAGGGCAGTGACAGATGAAATCTGAGAATATAAGTTAGATTTAGTGAAGTACAGGAGGTCATATGGGATGGAGGTGGTACCAAACCAGCAGGCGAATATACATTTTTCTATGGCAAGGTGAATCATATCAGCACTTAAGAGGGTAGAGTTCTTTAGTGGTAGGATGTTATACATAATACTAAGAGGTCGCTGGTGTGATACCATCATTCTGAATGTTTACTCCCCAATAGAAAAAAAAATTTTGCATAGTTTGCACAAGATTAGTAATGGTAATGGGGTTAGAGTAGTAAACTTTGCCACATCAAAAAATCTTACTGTCAAAAGTACAATGTTTCCACAAAAAAAAAAATGTAAAAAGGAAAGGTATCCCAGTAACAGACCTTGGAGGCCCATAGGGTTGTGAGATGTTGAGGTTCCCACATTTTCTAGACAATCAGCTCATAGATGGCGGTAATGTCATCCCTACACGCCGGCCCCCAAGAATATTCCTGGTACTCATTTATGTTAGAGGCTGAGTCGACCCCAGGACCATAGTGCAGCTGGAAGGATAGGTAAGTTGAAAAAAATCCAGTGACCTCATTAGGATTCGATCCTGTGACCTTCCAGCTTGTAGCATAGTGCCTCCACCAACTATGCTACTGCATGCCCCTTGTTTCCACATATAACATTCATAAATTTACTTGGACGTCTCCTGATGGGAAGACGCACAATCTGATCGACCATGTTTTGATGTATGGGAGACAGCATTCAAGTATACTTGATGTCTGATCATCCAGGGCAGCTGATTGTGATACTGACTACTACCTGGTGGTGGCAAAGGTTAGGGAAAGACTGGCCGCGAGGTAATGAACAATGCACAGAGTTCATATGGAGAGGTTCAATCTCAAGAAATTAAATGAGGTAGAGTGTAAAGAGCAGTATTGTGTTCATATCTCCAATAGGTTCGCGGCTTTGGAAAACTTAGACACTGAGGTGGATGTTAATAAAGCTTGGGAAACTATTAAAGAGAAAATAAAAATTTCTGCCAAATAGAGTCTAGGTTATTATGGACTGAAGAAGCATAAGCTGTGGTTCGATGATGGATGCTCAAAATTATTAGAACAATGGAAGCGGGCCAAATTGCAGTGGTTACAGGATCCAAGCGAGTTAAATGGGGATAATCTGAACAATATAAGGCGTAAAACCAGCAGGCATTTCAGGAATACAAAAAGGAAATATCTGAAAGACAAAACTGATGAGCTTCCAATGAACAGTAAGAACAAGAACATTAGAAACCTGTAAAGCGGAATAAATGACTTCAAGAAGGGTTACCAACCTAGAAGTAACTTAGTGAATGATGGGAATGGTGATCTGCTTGCAGATTCCCACAACATTTTGTACAGGTGGAAGAACAGCTACTCTCAGTTATTGAATGTACATATACATAGGGTCAGTGATGTTAGGCAGATAGAAATACAGCTGAGTCCTTAGTACCTGAAGTACTGAAGTTGAAAGTGCTGTTGAAAAATTGAAAAGGTATAAATCGCCAGGTACTGATGAAATTCCAGCAGAACTTATTCAAGCAAGAGGTGAAATATTACGTTCTAAGGTTAAGTTCATATACAGATGAAATTATTGGGGATCATCAATGTAGATTTTGACATCACAGATCAACTACAGATCAGATCTTTTGCATTTGTCAGATAATGGAGAAAAATGGGAGTACAGTGAGACAGTGCATCAGCTATTCGTAGACTTCAAGAAAGCCCATAAATCAGTTAGGAGGGAAGTATTGTACATTAATTATTCTGATAGAGTTTGGGATATCCATTAAACTGTGTTCAAACGAAACGTATGGTAAAGTACGTATAGGTAAATATTTGTCTGATAATTTCCCTATCCAGAATGGTCTAAAACAAGGAGACCCTTTATTGTCGCTCCTTTTCAACTTTGCTGTAGAATATGCCATTATGAAGGTCCAGGGAAACCAGGTGGAACTGAAATTAAACGGGACAAATAAGCTGTTGGCCTATGCTGCTGATGTGACTCTACTGGGTGATAATGTAGATACCATAAAGAAAGACACAAACTTTAACTTATGCTAGTAAAGAGGTTGGTCTAGAAGTAAAGGAAGAGAAAACTAAGTAAATATTTGTATCTCGTCGCCAAATTTCAGGGCAAAATCTTGGCATGAAAATAGGAAACAGATGTTTTGAAAATGTGGCACAGTTCAGGTAATTAGGAACGACAATAAAAAATTAAAGCCTGGTTCAGGAGGAAATTTAGAGGAGACTGAACTCAGGTAATGCTTGCTACCGTTCAGCCCTGAAACTTTTGTCTTCTCGTCTGCTGTCTAGAAACAAAGAGTAGAATGTACAAAACTATAATTTTGCCTGTGGTTCTGTTTGGGTGTTAAACTTGGTCTGTAGCATTAAGGGAGGATCATAGACTGAGGATGTTTGAGAACAGGGTACTGAGGAGAATATTTAGATCAAAGAGAGATGAAGTGGCAGGAGGTTGGAGAAAACTGCATAATAAGGAGCTTCATAACTTTTAGTCTTCTCAAAGTATAATCAGAATGATCAAGCCAATGGGAATGAGATGGGTGGGGCATGTAGCACAAATTGGGGATGAGGAATGCATGTAGGATATTGGCTGGAAAGCCAGATGGAAAGAGACCACTGGGAAGACCAAGGCGTAGGTGGGTGAACAATATTGAAATGGATCTTAAAGAGATAAATTTATGTATGGATTGGATTAATCTGGCTCAGGATAGGGACCAATGGAGGGCTCTTGTGTACATGGTAATGAACCTTTGGCTTCCATAAAATGCTGGGAAGTTCTTCAGTAGCTGCACAATTGACCCCTTCTCAAGAAGGACTCGGCTTCATGAGTGAGTGAGTGGAATATTTCTGGTGTCTTGTATATCTAAATTCATTTTTAGCTCACTTTCCTTCCTGTAGTGAGGCAGGTTTAAGTGTAATCCTCCAATACACATTTTGTTGCACGTATTTCCACAAATAACTTTTTAACCAGATGAGAGATTTTCATGAATCTGTTAATTCCAGCCATGAGTAACACTGACATAGCAACCACATGGCTTTTGACGTGAGAGCAAAAGCATGCCCCTTTGATGTAGTGTGACAGATCTATAAAAAATATACATTTTTAAGTAATTCTTTATTATAAAATAATAACTGAATCGGCATTTAGCTGTGTGGTAATAACTAATGAGCTGGTGTAATTAGGGAGGTGAATTTTATATGAAATATTGTTTTGTATGTTAAAAACTGTAAACGTCATGTTCAATAAATATTTTGCGGACATGAGGGACTAGGCACCACAATTTGTAATATACAAAACATTTTCCAGCATCGTTACCTTATGTTTTTATCCCATAAATGCAATGTGGTAGCTCAGATGAACCCTTCACCATTAGTACTAAGAGCATTAGGAAAAGGTTAGCTACGATAGGTAAGAACAAATAGTAGGATCACATGGCGTTTGGTGAAATCATAAAACTGGGAGGGATAGCCATGATTCCTTACCTGGCGCGACTATTGGACATAACAGTTAATAATGCCAGTATCTCAAGTGACTGGTAAAATGCCATAGTGATTGCTTTTTGCAATTTCTGCCAGAAGGTCAACCAGTGGATTCTGATTATTATCTCAGTCCTCAATCAATTGTGGGCGAGAATTCTTCAAATTCGACCTCAATGTCGTGAATAAGGTTCCTGTTCACTCCACAACAATGTCCCACCCCACAAATCAAAGATTTTTTTGGGCCAGAAAAGGGATCACAGTCCTTGATCATCGTCCATATTCGCCAGATTTCTGGTTGTACCCAAAAGTTAAGTTGACAATGAAAGGAGACCATCACGACACCATCCAGGACATCCAAGGGGAATCTACCACAGTTTTAAATGTGATTCCACAAAAGGAGTACAGTGACTGTTTTCGAAAACTTTTCAATCGATTCGAGCTATGTATTGATTCAGAAGGAGACTATTTTGAATAAAAAGAGTGAAATTTTGAAAATAATTCACGTCTTGTATTTTTAATGAACACAGTCCTAACAGAACCTGGACAGAATGTGTAGTAACTGCTGTCGTATATTTGCTTATTTCATGGTCGTTGCCTAGCAGTGGGTCTATATGCCAGAATATGATACGAAGCTTTCAGGGCAACCATGCAGTGAAATCTTCTTAGGCAGTCTGCCTTGTCTCTGGGGAGTTAGTATCCATCATTTTGTAGACAGTCATCAAAACATATTGGACACAAACTTTGCGTTCACATGGCTGATCAAATCTGCAAAATTAGAAACTTGCTGGTGACTTTAAACACGTAAATATATCGTTAATTCTAACTGGCCTGTTCTCTTTTAGTTGCAGTGTTAGAAGTGCTAATAATTGTGATGCTCAAAATGTTCAGCTTCAGCAGCAGACTGGCCCAACACTGAGTAAGAAAGTAGATGGTGCCAGTAACAAATGTAATATTTCAACACTGTGTCGAGAAGAGGCTGAAAGAGGGAACGAAGTTGGGCAGTTGAAGCAAACAGTAGCTGCTTTGGAAGGAAAAGTGAGATCTATGGAAAAAGATAATGAAGAAAAACTAAAAGATGTATGTGGAATGTTGCTTTCACAGAAACTGGAAATTCAGCGGCTTCAAGAAATTATCTGGGCTCTGCATCCTAATGTCAATTTGAATTCCACTTTCATAGTTAATGACAAGGCGTCATACTTCGATCCTGGTGCAGACACATCTCTTGGTGGTCTCAGTGTTGAAGAAGACTCAGCGCAATGCTGAAATTGAGAACTCCTCTGTAAATGCTTTATTGTTGTTAATTAGGTACACTGTAGCAAGAATAAAGAATAATTTTGCATTCAGAATAGGTGTGAGATAAATACTGTCACAAATTAAGAGAGAGTGTTCTAGGTTAAGTTTTTACTTGGTTGAACATTTCACGTAGTGTGTAATTTTTCTTAATAATTTCTACTATGCCAGAAAGTGTAAAAATGCCCTGTTTATAAATACTGTGACGTATTGCGCTATGGAGGACATCCCCTCCCCCACCAGCAGTGACATAACAACATTGGGCGCTGTCGCTACTACGGTAACAGGCCAGTCAACACTCCGCCCCCCGCTGTTATGTAGTGGGGGATGCCACAGTTGCTATGCAGCAGTAAACAACTCTCGACAGTGTTACTAGGCAACACCTGTAAACACGGCGTCAGGCAACAGCGGTACCTATCATGTAACTGTTCTCTGTTGTCCATGCCGAGGCTAAATAAGGAGCAGTGAACACTATTCAGTAGTAGTGAGGATTGAGCCAGTTATGAGTGAGTGACATTGACTGCAGCAGAAGAAGTACTTGTGATACTGCAGATGGCAGTAATTATGAGATCGAATGTGCAATAAATTCGCTGTATCAAATAAAACGTGAAGTTATTTGTCGTGTTATACACCCAACACGTGACAATACCATACCTTTTCAGGAAATCTTATTTTGGCTACAGAAATGTAAGGTGGGATTTATACATACACAGTTAATTTGAGACAAATTAAGATAAGCTTTGAGATTCTGACATTGGCGGTTATGAAGAGTATTATCTTCTGGGATATAATGCTATGTAGTCTGTTGATAGTCACCCAAAATTTCAGAGGAATATATTGCCTCCACATTCAGATTCGAAAAATAATCTGTGCAAAAAAATACAGCATGGAAGCAAGTGGCATGTTAGGTAACTTTCAGTGGACTACGTGACATTATATCCCAGAAGATAGTACTCTGGAGAGATGAGATTCTCTCAGGTGGGTTGCTGTACAGGGAAGACACATGCATTAGTCATGACAAAAGCCAAATTCTTTCACTTTTAATTCAGTAGTTATTGAATTTGGTAGCACAAATAAGCTGTGTTTCACTCATGCAGTCATCACTGTGAGTCCCATGTAATATTTTAGTTTCTAACGTACAAGCAGATATACAGGGTGATTCACGAAGTTTTACCCACACTTAGGGAGGGCATTCCTGAGGTAATTAGGAACACAAAATGATAATATACTAATGGTATCCAACTCATAATTAAAGAGATACAGTGATTTGAAAACTGGCGAAAAATCTTTTTTCCTTCAAAGTTCAGTCAAAACAAATTAGAAATACATAACAAACAGTTTTTA
>NW_019737093.1:334509-346167 GCF_002891405.2 Cryptotermes secundus | reverse complement strand
CTGCAGACAAAGAGCACGGTCTACTGGTTGTAGGTGTTGTGCTTGCTGTAAATGATAAGGATGCAGCCCGATCTCATGAAGAGTCCTCCACGCCATGGACTGAGAAACACCGAACCGCCGAGCTAGACGTCTTGTACTGGCACATGGACTGTGCTCTACAGCATCGAGAATGGTTTCTTCTTCGCACAATTAATGTTGAGGATTTCGTTCGTATTGTATATGAACGCTGGGGAGAGACTGTGTTGAATGTACTGCTAATGGATTTAGGATTCGGAATCCTGTGAATAGGATAACGCTGGTGATATTCGGCAGCAGCGGCTCTCCCATTTCCATCACATCACCCAAAACAAACACCATATCGGCGTATTCCTTAGTGGAAAATTTGTACGGCATCTTAACTTCACAAAGTCACCAACACAACGTCCTGTTCACTACTGGATCGCTTTGCCTAGGATCGCGCGACATTCCAGCTGGTCAGCTTATCTGCTGACACAGCTGACTGGAATGCAAGGTCACTGAGGAGGGGAGCAGAGCGCTGCATTCACATTGATGCGTTTCGAAAATCTGTTGTTACTCCGTAACTATTGTAATGTGTAATATATGTTGTAATGTACGTAACTTACTAAGAATTGTTTTAATGAAACCACTGTCAACCAATTATGTAATCATAACATAGTGAAACATAGAATATATTAGTAAACAATATTATAAGTAATAACATTTTTGGTATCATATAATGAAGACATTAATGTAGATTAACAAGCCACTGTAACTATTGTAATATTATAAGAATAAGAGTGTACCTCAGACTGAGGGTCGGAGGAAACCACATGTAAGTGGTATATCAGACCAAGACAGGAGACACTTTTGAGGAAGCTTTTAGCTAAGAGTAAGTAACCTAAATATTTCTGGTCCATTACCATGAATCTGTCAGGACCCTCCTTCTGGGTCTTCCAATAAGGAAACCACACTATGTGTATTTATGTATGACAGTTTGAATTGTATTTTGCACTTTAAAGGCATTATAGGAGGAATCTTGGGTTGAGACACAAACCAAAAGTTCTATCTCATGTTCCAGCTAAGGCTCTGAGAGTTCTGTTTATTGTAACTTTAATGCATTGTGGAGGGGAGATGTGAGTGCATTCCTTTCAGCCAACACCCAGTTTGGTCCTATAAGAAGAAACTTGTGTGAACACGCGGGATCAGATCCTCTGGTCACGTCATATAGGGCGAAGCTCTGCTTCTCTACAGTGTAACTTGTTCTTTGTACTTCCACCGCACTGGTCTTTTAGATTCAGTAAAGTGAGCTCTCCTGGTGCAACCAAGGAAACTTAGTTTTTCTTGCTTACCTACCAGTCTCCGTAACTATCCCAATTAATCGTCAAAGTCTAGAACATCCTGTGGCATCGACATTGTGACGTCTAGCTGTCAACGAGAGGCCACATCTACGACATCACCCAGTGGCAGCAACGACATTACACTATTGAAAATCAACCAAAAGTTTATAAGGAAATTTTTCAGGAAATAACACCAGGAATATGTACCATAAGCCAGGGTAAAACTTCGTGAATCATCCTGTATTTAGATTTTAAAATCTTAACTATCTCCTCACACCAGGATCTCATAGTAAAACATCTATTTCAGATAAATTAAAACAAATCTATGTAGGACTTGAGGTTTTCACAACAGTTGTTATGAAGAGTTCTGCCTTCTGGGATATACTGTGTAGTCTATTGAAAGTCAACCCACGTTTCGGAAGAACACTTCACATGAAAGCTTTCACTCTGGTTTCTCGCTTGGCTTATTCTTTGATCCTGAAGATGGAGGTTAAGTGTTCCTTCTGGTTGACTTTCAGTGGACTACACAGTGTTGTATCCAAGAAGATAAAACTCTGTAAAAACAAATAATATTCAACTTTTGACATCAGCATAAGCTATCTCCATGTTAGAATGGCATGTGTAAATAAAAGACATAATTTCATTTCAACTTATGTTCGAGTTTCTTACATTTTCTGGGTCTATTAGTGAATATGTTTACATGACGTCCAATAAACTATCTCTTTAAATAGAAGTATGGTTTTCATATTTGCAGGTCAAAGCCAAAACACCGGTAACACACTTCAAACTGACTTCAGTGGTTAGCTCCTTCGTCTTGAAACCTGACTGGATTAAGCTGGCTCTCTTCTCTGTCAGCTACATCTTACACCCTCAAGTTAATATTCATAGTCTTCATTGACAAGGTTGCTAACTAAACTTCTCTGTCTCTTCATCATCACAATAGTAGTTGCCATCTGCACTATAAATTTGGTCTGGTCATTCACCCAATTCCACTAATCAAATTACTGGTTTCCTCATGACACGATGCATTTAACTTCTCATGTGCTTTCAGGGACACCTGAAGCTATATCATGATTATGGGGTAGTTCATCGATGGGTTGAATGTTTATGAGAGGGCATGGTGAATTATATCTATAAACAGAACATAGAATTGGATGGTTCCTGTGGGGCATGCAGTAGCATAGTTGGTTGAGGCACTGTGCTACAAGCTGGAAGGTCATGGGTTCAAGTCCTGAAGAGGTCACTGGATTTTTTCAATTGACCTAATCCTTCCAGTCACACTATGGCCTGGGGTTGACTCAGCCTCTAACAGAAATGAGTACCAGGAATTAACTAAATAATTTTCCTGGGGAGTAAAGCATGGCCAGCACATAAGGCTAACAGCCTTACCACCATCTTTGAGCCATTGTCTAGATAATGTGGGACCCTCAATGTCTCACAACCCTATGGGCCTCCATGGCCTGGTACAGGGATAGCTTTACTTTTACTTCTGTCCTGTGGACTATCTCCCAACTCAAGCTCTACATTTACTTTCTAACCATCTTCATTAATCTTATTAAGAGTTTGTACTCGGTCTTATCTATTCTTTCAAAACTCCCCATACTAATTATATGATTAAACCACATTCTGTAGCAAAGTCACGGCCTAAAATCAATAACCGAATCAACTGTGGACATATTCAGAAAACGTTTGAAATCATCCTCCTCTGTCTTTAATTGTATCTGCACCTGCTTCTTTATCCCTCGTGTTCTATTGCCGAAAGCTGTGACCAAGATAACTTCCATGGGAGGTTGTGAAGTTGGCAACTGTGCCACAACTAGTCTGTTGTATAAACTCTGACATAATGCTTTCTCTGCCCTACCGTCTGATATGCTACTTATTAATTAATTTAGCATCCTCCGTAGTCTAGAGGTAACGTTCCCACCTCATGACTCGTGGTACGCAAGTTCAAATACCCAGTGGAGGTCGTCAAATTTTTAAGGGCGGAAAAATTCAGGGAACAAGTCCTCCGGGAGGGACTTTAAGCCGTGTGTCCTGTGTCGTAGCTTTACGGCACGTAAGAGAACCTCATATCTCCAAAGGAGATCACTGAACCAAATTCAAGGACGTTTCCTGCCCAACAGTAGTCTCTAAGGCCTCAGATAGGAAGCATTATAGACACTGCCAAGCTAGTGGAGGCCAAACTCGCTTGCTCGGCGGACTGATGGTACGCACCATTATTGGTAGGGTATAGACACTGGTAGAATATCATAGAGGGAAGCACAATGGACCAGTACTGGTCTAAGTGCATGGGGAAACCCACCCTCTCCAATAACTAACTAACTAACAATTTCCAAAAGTAACATCTTCCCCCCCCCCTTGGCACTACAGCCCCAGTGAGCCTAGGCCTACCTCCATGAACTTCTCGATTCACTTCGGTTTTCAAGATCTTACACATTCGGTAGGACTCCTTGGGCAGGTGATCAGTTCATCGCAAGGCCTCTACCTGTACACAAACACAGAAAAATGCGCACACACAAACTAAACATCCATGCCCTGAGTGGGATTCGAACCCACGATCCCAGTTTCCAAGCGAGCGAAGACAGTACATGCCTTAGACCGCTCGGCTACCATGACCGGCAAAAGTAACATCTACGTGAGGGAAATATCCACATTCCCATCTTCAGTGTACGAGTTCACCTGTCCCTTCCATGTCAATATCTGTATCTAAATTTAAGGTACTAAACCTGTTATCATTATTACAATTTGTCTGGTATTGCAAAATCCTGTGGGCTTTGGTTATGTCTATGGATGATGTAGGCCCAAATAAAATGTCACCCAATTCTAGCGCAAAGCTCCACTGTGGTGGGCAGAATTGTTTACAAATAGACTTGAAAGGATTCTGAAAATGGTGTATGCTGTACAGAACTATTACGCCTATTTTGGACTCTATCCATTGTCTGGTATATATAAGACAAAAAGCCACAACGTTCCGGAGACTGGATCTGTCTCGGTCCTCAGGTGGGGGATGGGGCAGGATAGATCTACTCAGTTGGGCCCGTTAGAAAGCGCTAGTCTCAATCACTGGACCTGATTGTTCTCATTAGTGAATATCTTATATGACGGTGCCTAAAATCCCCTACATTTCCCTTAAAAATCGATTTCCAGTCAAAATTCTATATCTAAACACATGTATAAACATGTTCATCTATCCTAACAAAATCAGCTTTCTACATTTACAAGAGTTCTTAACCAGCACCTAAACAAACATAGCTGACTCTTATAAAATCTTATGGCTAGTTACAGCAACATAAATCAAAAGAACTATATAATTAGAAGTGTTTCTGGTGTCCATTCTGTTCTTACAAATATATCAAACCCCAAAAATACATAACAAAACTGATTTTTCCTGCCAACCAACTCTTATCTTCTATCATCACTAGGTGCCTAGGAGTCATCCACATTTTTCCTTAATTTTCTTAACCAACTCCGGTGCGTAAGTCCGGTAATTCGAGCGGAATTACAATATCCCACCGCTGCCACCAGACTGTTGTGCCACACTTGCAACACAAAAATTTCTTATTATATTCCCACCTAACTGCCACAAATTCAACATCTGTGGATAGCTTCTTCTACGCCCAATGATATAACTACTACGAATACCCAAATGAACACTAAACATGTTAAAATAAGAACAAATATAATTAAATCAACAATTACATATGTACAGCCTATTAACACACACAGTCTGTGATTACAGACCTTGCAATAACCTCTTAAACCTTACTACCCCTAACAGTAAAAGTCATTTCACAGTAGGATATGCTGATATAGCAACCCTATCAATGGGAAATTCCCTTACGCTGTGTCAGAGGTCTTACAAACGGCCCTGCACACAGTTCAACAGGGGTGCGAAAGGACAAACTTGTCTATCAATCCAAACAAGACAGTAATTATACCCTTTACTAGGAAGAGGGATACAAAGGGGCTCAAGGAACCAATCCTCTTCCGTCAAGTACCTTGGAGTAACATTAGAAAAGGGGCTGACGTGGAAAAAACAGCTGGACAAGGCCTATAAGCCCTTCTGGACATGCAGGGGCACATTTTGAAAAACCTGGGGACTGAAACCAAAGGTGGTGTATTGGATGTACACTGCTGTAGTAAGGCCCATAATTACCTATGCTGCCACTATATGGTGGCCTAGAGTTAAACCCAAAACAACTCAGGCAGAACTAAGCAAACTGCAGAGGACGGCCAGCTTGGGAATTACGGGAGCAATGAGAACAGCTCCAATAGCTGCAATGGAAATCCTACTAGGACTCCCCTCACTGCATCTACAGATGGAAGCAGAGGCCAAGTTAGGAAATTACAGATTACTTTGCAATGATCAATGGAGACCTAAATCTGAAGGGTCTGGACATGCATACATGAAAAGGGAACCCATCCTACAGATGGGATATGATAAACCCTTCGTGATCAGATTTCCTGATAGAAGTGAATGGAAAGGGGTTTCAACCCGATAGAAAGGGAGGACTAATCTGGTATACATATGGTTCCAAGGCACTGGCGCTGGGGTGTATCATGATGGAACGAGGCAGAAGCATACCTTCAGCCTTGGTCAGTACACAACAGCTGGTTCCACCTACCACCGTACTCTCTTTCATCTGCTGTTCCCAGGTTGCATGCAAGAAAAAGTTGCCTGTGACTTTTGGTATGACCTACGTATATTGTTCTTTGGTATTCATGAATGTAGAGAAATCTGTAGAGCAGCAGCAACAGCAAACAATACAACATCAAAATATACGAGGGGGTACCCAAAAGAAACCGAACTTATTTTTTTTAAACTTATTTATTCAAATTTTAAGCACAAACCTTCAATCCCCTTCAAAGTACTCTCCACTTACACTAATACACTTGTCTAGTCTTTTATTCCATTTTTCAAAACATTGTCTAAATTCATCTTTTGAGATGCTTGACAGTGCNTCTTCCTTGATGATTTCACGAATTTTTTCAACATTTTCATGTGTTCAGGCCGTGGAAGGACGACCAGAACGAGGTTTGTCATCAATTGACATTTCACCATTTTTTAAACAGGAAAACCACTCAAACACTTCAGTTTTCCCCATAGCATCATCCTTGTATGCCGTTTTTAACATTTCAAGAGTTTCTGTTCCACTTTTCCTGAGCAAAAAGCAGACTTTCACCGCCACATGCTGTTCACGAAAATCAGCCATTGCAAAAACGACGATCACACAAAATAGTTGTCACTATAAACTCTGCCGAAACTAGTCCTTACCTTCTGAAGCAACGGTAGTCGGCTTATCGATTCTGGAATGTTAGCTCTATGCGCTCATAGCGGCAAAACGCGGTACTACAAAAGCTCTGCCCACAAAAAAAATAGTTCGGTTTCTTTTGGGTACGCCATCGTACCTTTAATCAAAATATTTTCTTCCACTGTTGTATGGATATCTGATCTTAAGATGTCTGCCATCAGTGACATCTTACCAATGCCAGAAATTCCATCTGAGCTCGAGCCAACTTGCTTATTGTTCTTGAGGAACGTAATCACTGTGTAAGAGGATGGTGTTAAGCAAGACAGTTCAGCATTTTAATGAAATTATACAAATTTTACTTGCATCAGCAAAATAAATCACACATTAATCTATATATGTACAAGTATAAATACAATTCAAATTTTCAACAAGTACTACACATGGAAACAAAGCTGTGCCATTCACATATGTATAAAAACTAATTTCATTCATGAATATGTTGTGTTGACGGGAATTTCCAACTACATCCTACAAAATTTAGACTATGCAGTTGCCAATATGGCTCTTTAAATTTGCAGATCAGCAGGAGGCATTGGGAGTTTGTACAGCAAATTTTACAGGTACAACACAAGTTAAACATTTAAATTATCAGTTGGGTAAGTTATGATCCACTTTGTCGTTTTTAAAATAGCTACAAAGAGTTCTCATATTGATATTTAGTGCAGCCTAATAGTTTTAAGGAAATGCATATATGAGAGGGCATGGTATCGCCTAACAGCAATAACATCATAAAACAGCTTACAAAAAACATACAAGTACAGCAATGAACATTTCAAACTTTAAGCTTAAGTTACACGATATGTATACCTTATGTCACTCTTACTCTTATGTAGACATAGGCTAAATCTTATATGGTGAAACCTGTTTATCTTGGCCACTTCTGGTTCCATCAAACCTGGACAGTTTACAGAGAATAGTGTTTAAATTGCTTCTATTTGTGTCTGTAGTGACTACAGGCTTAACTAGTGTCTCACATTTCTTTTTGCCACTATGTTAAGGTCTGTGTCTTGTTTCTGACCTTGTGCCTACTGGACAGACCAGCAGGCCACATAATGAATCTCAAATCAGTGGATCTGAAGTGAATTTTAATGATCAGTTAAGACAGAAAAATAGAGCAGGCACAAGCCATCCTCCCTGTTCATGTTACTGTGAGGGGGCCACATCTCAATTGTCTCCCTGATGAAGCAGTCTGTATATCTGGATTTGGTGTAAAGGATACAATGTCTTGGACATTAGACTATTGGCATAATATCCCAGAAGAATGAAAATGATTTGTTGCTTTGGGTGTTGGAAATGCCTAAAAGTTCATACTCTTAGCTCCAGTCGTTGAATAGTTACTGCTACGAAGCTGACGATGAAAATGACTGTAAGAATAAACTTCTTCAGAGATCTGTTTATTACCGTGCACCATTTCAAGACCCTGCACATCTGCCACATTAGCAGGAATGTGAAGAGAATCAGAGTGTAGCTTCCAATGGCACAATGTTCAGACTGCATTTCATGAATATTGGTTGAATGGCTTAAAGGTGGGAGGATACAGGACAGGACAGTAATCTCATAAAATGGCTAAAAGAGACTGGTGATGGGAGGAAACCCTCAAATCAGATGAACACCAGTGAAGTGTGCTTAAACAAATATAAATTACTCTGTTATAAATAATTCATTACTAATTCTTGTATTCTCATATTCTTTCCAGTTCTTCCATTATCTGATCTGTGAGATCTGATGGATTTTTCTTGTACTTCACTGCCGACTGTATCGCGTCTCGAAAAAGCTGCAATGCCAATAGAAAGTTTGATTTTAATGTGTGATATGGGAAGAAGGTACATATACGTGATAGCAGTGGGGGGAGCAATAGAAATCATACAAAATTTGGTACCAAAACTATATTCTCAGTACCATTATGATATCATTTTTAGAAGACTTAAAGGTACTATCTGGATTGTATAAAAAGTGTTCTGCCCATTACAGGTAAATTCAAAACAACTACATCGCATGACAGATGTGTGTGAACGTGACACTACATCCATCTTCTGAGATTCAAGGCTCAATTTGGTGAAGATTAATAGCAGTGTTTTATGAGATGTGAGGCCATTTAGTCCAGTAGTTGGTTGTCACCTTCTGGAAGTACATGTATCCATGAATGCTCATTATGTATGAAGTTAGAATAGAATTATTTCATACCACACATGCCAAATATAATAAGTAAATTTCCTCCTATGTTTAATTAATCATGACACCATGAAAATTTAGGGGTGAATGAAGGTACAGCTCCACAGATCCTTAAATTTAGCACTAGATGGGGGTGAGTGGTCAGCTTTATGCACCAGCTACTTTATTTCTGGGGGAAGACTCCATGGCACCCACTGGCCATGAGGCTATGTAGGCCCCCACAGCTTATCTGGAAGCTGTGGTAAAGAGCAAAATGTCTGCCCCTCCCAGGGACTGAACCCCAATTCCCAGTCATCTAGCCCATCGCCTAGTTACTACACTGACTATAGTTTTTATGAAATTATAATATTTTTAAGAGCATTTAATTACATACCTGCAAGCAATTTGTGCAGCTGATAGGTCTCCTATGTCATCTACACAAATCACACATGAATGCCCTGCACATGGATTATTTTCAGTCTCTTCTGTGTAAGCTATTGACTGCAACTGTTTGGTAATCACACATAGAAGAGTGGGCCAAAATAACTGACAGTGAAATGAGTTGCTAGGGGCTGCATGTCTGGGGTTCAATTACTGTTAGGGACAGGGAGTTTTCTCTCCACTGTACACAAAACTCTTATGTTATTTAACATGCATTATGTCTTCTGATGCACACACATCGGGAATCCCCAAGAAAATGATATACTGAAACCAGGTTCTGTACAATGTTCAACTGAAAGAAAAGAAATGACTAGCTACCTCCATGGTGCAGAATCTTCCTAGAAGAGCTACCAGTCATTTAGCTAATCAAGAAATTCTCCTCCTCTGACAGAACCCAAAGGTACATTACCATGTTCATAAGAGCTCGCCACTGGTTCCTATTCTGAGTCAAATTCAGGCCACAACCTCCCATCATAATGTCTTTAAGATCCATTTTAATATCACCCTACAAATCATGCTTAGGTTTTCCAAATGGTCTCTTATCCAAAATGTATTTCTAAACTCTGTCATTTGGTAACAGTGCCCTGTCCACATTATCCTTCCTGAGTTGATCACCCTCACAATGTTTGGAGAGCAGCACCTCCTTACAGTTGTTTCCAGCCTCATGTCACTTTCTCCTGCTTACATCCAATCATTCTCCCCAGTTTTTCCTTCTGTCGCCCTCAATCCATGTTCCTTCCTTAATATGAGACACCAAATTTCATACTAGGACATAACGCTGTGCAAACAGTGGAAAATCAACTGACATTTTGGAGGAATCTCTGCTTGCAGAGATTGATGTCAAAGCACCACAGTGTAGAACACACCGAACATGTATACACCCAGACAAGAAACATACATCACATTGCAAGTTTTATATATGATATATATAGAGTAGGAATATCAAACCTGCACATCGTTGGAAGCTTGTCTTTGGACCTCATATACCGGGCCAATTATGCAACAAGACCTACATAACGTACATGCCCAATTCCATGCCAATAGTTGGCATACGGATCCCTAACCCCACATATAGATGTTCATATGTTTTATATACTTTTAATATGTTTTAATAACATTTTATATGTAGTACACCTTTATTCTGCCTTATATTTTTTATTAAAAATCATAGATTTGATATTTTAACTTACATTAATCTGAGGTAAAGTTTTATGTTAATATTTAATGTGACACGTTGCACCGATAAGGCTCCATATCAGTATTTCAGTAACTATATGTATTCCTGCCTGATGATGGTCATGTATGACCAAAACATGTCGCAGTAAATAAAGATCTAATGTAATAACTGAAATATTTGTTGTGTTGATGGTAACATAGTTCCTACATATTATACAAAGTACTGTAACATGACCATTAAGATGTAAAGGCAGTTACAACATACGAAGTACTGTAACATGACCATTAAGATGTAAAGGCAGTTACGACATACAAAGTAAGTACTGTAACATGACCATTAAGATGTAGAGGCAGTTACGACATACAAAGTACTGTAACATGACCATTAAGATGTAAAGGCAGTTACAACATACGAAGTACTGTAACATGACCATTAAGATGTAGAGGCAGTTACGACATACAAAGTAAGTACTGTAACATGACCATTAAGATGTAGAGGCAGTTACGACATACAAAGTAAGTACTGTAACATGACCATTAAGATGTAAAGGCAGTTATGACATATGAAGTACTGTAACATGACCATTAACTCTTTGACTGGCGCGGGCGTGTTTTAACGCCCGGACGATGCCAGCCGTTCCCTGGCGTTGGCGTGTTTTAACGCTTTGACAATCTCTTCCCTTCTTTGCTCTCTTGGCACTCATCAACCAAAGACATATATATGATAGTTTTTGTGCATGTTTGTAAAGAACCCTTGTAAACTTTGTGGGGGTCTATATTACTGTCAGAACCCTCTGAGAAGGAAAAGGTCAGAAAATATTTCACATTCATTCAGTTTCACCATGGCTTCTTGCAGCAAGTGTCTTCGTGTTCCTACAGACCAGCTGGAAAATGTTGTGAACGAGATTTGTTCTGATGATGATAGTGGCGATGAAATAATGATTCCTGAATTGGATGAAGTTGATAGTGACAATAATACAGTGATAGACAATGATCCACAAGACAGTAATCATGAACATTTACCTACCACGAGTGCGGTGCCTGACACGCCCATCTCATGAACGTACGGAGACATTGTACCCCCAATATTTCCATTTGCTAGTAGTTTCGGGATCAAAACTGATATAACACATAAAATGCATTCCTTTTCATGAATTAAAATTTTTTCTGGATGACGACTTGGTAAATCACATCACAACTGAAACCAATCGCTATGCTCACCAGCACTTCAACACACATGA
>NW_019737093.1:280395-334323 GCF_002891405.2 Cryptotermes secundus | reverse complement strand
GGTGGAGAGGGAGAAGAGTCAAGGAATGAAGTGGATGACAAATCTATTGCGTCAGACTCGAGTGCAGTCACGCCTCCGCCCTCGACCTTGAAAAGACCACCAGTGAAAGAGCCAGTAAATCGTCTAGAGGGTGGCTTGAAAATTCACAAAATGGTCCATGTTCCTCCCAGTAACAAGAAGAATGGTGCCCTGAGAAAGTGTCGCGTGAGTGCTAAGCACAAGATTAGAAAAGAAACAAGTATCATGTGTGCAGGCTGTGGTGTGGCTCTCTGCAAACTTTCATGTTTCAATGTTTATCACACGAAGAAAAACTAATAAAGAGGTATGGAAAGGCATTTATTGCATAAAATATTGTCTTTTTATTAGTTCCTGAAAATTTCGTTTTTAAAAACCAATTTTTGTTGAAGTTCTTTAGGGAAAAGTAACTACATGCATTTCAGCGACATAAGGTTTAAAGGGCCTGCCAGGACAGGGGTGGGATTTAAATACCCTTCGTGCCAGTCAAAGAGTTAAGATGTAGAGGCAGTTACGACATACGAAGTACTGTAACATGACCATTAAGATGTAAAGGCAGTTACGACATACAAAGTAAGTACTGTAACATTACCATTAAGATGTAAAGGCAGTTATGACATACAAAGTAAGTACTGTAACATTACCATTAAGATGTAAATGCAGTTACGACATACAAAGTAAGTACTGTAACATTACCATCAAGATGTAAAGGCAGTTACGACATACAAAGTAAGTACTGTAACATTACCATTAAGATGTAAAGGCAGTTATAGTACCTTGACTACGTTGGTTCCATCTGATGCCGATACATAATACAGAGGAATATTGTGCTTCTGAGGAAATGCAAATGACTTCTGTGTAACATCCATGTTAGCTGCAATATAAAATGAAACATGTTTATTTATTTATTTTTGTACTTAGTTATTTAATGACAGTGTCAATGTTAACACTACACAGTAACAGTGAAACATGTTAAATTACATTTAATATCTTTGCCATTTGATAATTAGTTGAGAACAGATGAAGTACAGACAATACAATCATTTACATCCAAATGGTCGAATAACATACCTGTCTCTTACTGGGCTGTAGGTGCTAATTTATTGCATGTGAGTATGTGCAAATACCAGCTGCATATCACCTTACAACCAGCACTGACTGTGTTTTTCAGTGTCTGAAATCTGTTGCCATTCACACAGCTATTGATTTGTAAGAGTACAGACAGTGTCACGTTCCAGAATGTAGTGCTCATCATAGTCATCACTGTGAGAACCTCAAATCTAACGTGAAATTAGACTTACTATCAATTTTATTGGCAGCACAAAATACTGGTATATGTGGCCGGTGTTGTCTCAGTTCCTGGTACCATGTTGCTAGGTTCTTGTATGTTACTTTCCTGGTAGAATCAAAGACCATTATGCAGGCATGAGCTTGGTGGTAGTAGGATGGGTGCATGGACTGAAACATTTCTTGGCCCGCTGTATCCCAAAAATCTGAAATAAGTAAAGCGGCAATCGCTATTGTTTTAACTGATTAATTTGCTGAACCCCTTGATTGCTATGTGCTACCAAACAGTGTTGCACCAAGAATGCCTGTTTCATAAGGTGTTATTATACAGGCATTGATGCAGAAATTTTAATAGTCAGACCCTTCACAATCTACTTAAAAAAAAAAAAAAGTAAAGCTGCCCCTGTAACAGGCCATGAAGGCCCGTAGGGTTGTGAGACGGTGAGGATCCCACATTATCTAGACAATCTGCTCAAAGATGGTGGTAAGGTTGTCAGCCTTACACGCTGGCCGCACTTTACTCCTCAGGAAAATTATTTAATTCCTGGTACTCATTTCTGTTAGAGGCTGAGTCGACCCCATTTTAATAATATAACAATTTAAAAAGCTGAATACTTACAAAAAGTTCATAAACTTAAACATTTTTCAAAATTCAAGAGTTAGGAAATTTTCAGAATGCCAAGAAAATAAATTTCAAAATATATAACTTTCCATAAAAAGATATATTGCCATGTACTGCTACCTAAGAAGAGACTGAAAAACCTTTTAGAATTATAAATGAACTACACTAGTCATAACACCTTCAAAAACATGAGACGTGTAGGACTGAATAACGAGGGCCGGTCAGCTTGTGGGATAAAATAAAAAACTGCAGATGGACTGGAGCTGAGCCCCATGATATCACAGTTCTGCTGTCCCCACTCACTGCCATCTAGTGCTGAGGCAGACTGGCACAGCTAAACCTCCACCCCCCCGCCCCCACATACATCTTCAGAGTGTGGTGCTTAATTAAGTCCATGGATAACTTTACCTGAACCTTAATGTGAATGTAGACTACTGACATACCTACAATAACAGATTCATCTTCAACTTTGGTGTGATAGCGAAACAGGGACAAGGCATATGTTGAGAGCTGCTGCGGTTTGTATCCATCCAGAAGAAACCGTTCAACCAACCTGAAATTAGAAACGGTACAAAATACGTAGGTCATACTGAAAGTCATGAGCAACAATTTTTTCTAAAGTAACATGCTTTATTATTGACAAACCAAATGCACCACCTCAATCTCCAGACCTTTCTCTATTTTTCCACATAATCGCCACTTCTTTGCACACATTTCTTCCAGTGTTCTGGGAGTCTGAAAATTCCCCTTCTGTAAAATTCCATTCTAGTCATTCGAAGACATTGACGCACTGCTTTCTGAATTCAGCGTGCTTCTCAAAGTGTGTGCATGGGTGCGAGCAGTGTTCGAACATGAGCAAAACATTTGAAAGATGGGAACACCATCGAAGAAGAGCCTCGGAGCGGTCGTCCTCGAACAGCCTCAACTGAACACAACAAGGAAAGAGTGGATGACATCATTCAAGATGACAGGCATGTGACTGTGGACACAATAGCCCGAAAACTTGGAATAGAGCACACTGCAGTACAGGAGATGATTGAAAGCTTCAGCTATAGGAAAGTTTGTGCTCGTTGGGTCCCACGGTTATTGACCAAAGACCACAAAGGTCACATTGGAAGCAATTGCAGAGATAGGGTGGGAAGTTCTTCCACACCCCTCCTATAGCCCTGATCTGGCACCCTCTGACTACCATCTTTTCGGATTTGTGACGGATCAGCTGCATGGACAACGTTTTGAGACAAGGGAGACAGTTCAGAAAGCAGTGTGTCAGTGTCTTCGGATGGCTGGAACGGAATTTTACAGAAGGGGAATTTTCAAACTCCCTGAACGCTGGGAGAAATGTGTACAAAGAAATGGCGATTATGTGGAAAAATAAAGAAAGGTCTGTAGATTGAGGTGGTGTATTTGGTTTGTCAATAATAAAGCTTTCCCCCCCCTTGGCACTACAGCCCCAGTGGGCCTAGGCCTACCTCCATGAACTTATCCGTTCACTTCGGTTCTTCTAGATCTTACATATTCGGTAGGACTCCTTGGGCGGTGATCAGCTTGTCACAAGGCCTCTACCTGTACACAAACACAGAAAAACGCACACAAACTAAACATCCATGCCCTGAGTGGGATTCGAACCCACGATCCTGGTTTCCAAGCAAGCGAAGACAGTACATGCCTTAGACCGCTCGGCTACCGTGACCGGCAATAAAGCATGTTACTTTACAAAAATTGTTGCTCATGACTTTCAGTACGACCCTCGTATATTGTACTTAACCACTACATGTGCAATGGTATCAAACAGTTAGAGACATGTATCTGTGTGATTGTAGTAATGACCACACATCCTTAAAAGAGTGACATTTAATCAGATTCATAAAGACTATTCTTGAGAAAATCAGCTTACTGACATTCAGTGTTCACCTCTTTCACTTTTCAATTATTGTGTCCATATTCTGATGCTTCTTTTTACAACAAAGCATACTACAAAGTAAACATGAAGGATATCTTATGAACCAGGCTATGTTCTCTGCATGTGAATGCCAGTACAGTGACACTGTGTGTGTGTGTGTGTGTGTTTTTTTTATTTGGGGGGGGGGCGGTCAGACTGAGTCCAGTTAGTACTTCAGCCACTAATTGGCCTACTGTAGCAGCCCGATGACAGATGAGTATGGAGCATTTATCGGAATGAGAATTGGCAGGGGAAACTGAAGCACTCGGGGGAAAAAACCTGCCCCAGTTTCACTTTGTCCACCACAAATCCCACATAAACTGATCTCATATCAAACCCGGATGGTCATGGTGGGAAGCTGGAGACTAACCACCTGAGCTACGGCATGAGCATGGCAGTTGTGGCATGGCCCTACATGAATACCAATATACTGCCATTATCTTGAGCTGTGACATGGTTCAACATGAATGCCAGTATACTGCAATTATCCTGAGCTGTGCCAGGACTCCATATGAATGCCAGTACACTGCCATTATCCTGAGCTGTGACATGATTCGACATGAATGCCAGTATACTGCCATTATCCTGAGCTGTGCCATGGCTCCACATGAATTCCAGTACACCACCATTATCCTGAGCTGTGCCATGGCTCCACACGAATGCTAGTATACTGCCATTATCCTGAGCTGTGACATGGCTCCACACAAATAGACAGAATATGCAATTGGAAAAGTTCATAAGAGTACATTACAAAAACTGTCTGGTTAGAAAAGGAATATGGATTCATTGTGTGCACAGCCATGAGCTGATGTTCATACTGTATTTCAATTAGGGACCTGAAAAGGGTTATGACTTTGTCTTTGTTCCTGTAGCCTAACTTTCAGTTACTCTCTAGATGTTGGTTCGTAAGAAATGTTTGAGGAAATTTCTCAGATTATTTGCAATCATCGTGTATTATACTGTATGGTATGAGCCCGAATGTTGGGGTGCTAGCAACTTCTGAGTGTTTACTCTGTACACTATAAGCCATTAAATCTATCCTGCAATATTTAGCAAATAAACGATTTGTCTATGATATAAATTCAATTACTTACACTTTTTTGTACCCCTCTGCACTTCAGAAAGGAACAATGTAATGTACATGCACTGAAAATTGGCATATCAGTATATGATTAGGGGTTGTTTATACTTCTTTGTATCATTTTATTAATAAGGTCCATTTATTTATTGCAGGCATACTGTACACCAAAAATAAAAGTTTGTGCTTTCAAGTATAAGCAAAGAAAGGTTAACTTAAATTATTTTTGGACGACATAGGTTAACCTTGTAAGCGTGTTGATATACATTTTATTGCTTACTTTGATTTCCCTACCGCACTATCTCCAAGGCAAATTACTTTAACAGCTAAATCTCCCTTCCTCTCTTTATCATCGTAATCAATTTCAACATCTTCATCGCCAACCATATTTAACCATAACACCGACACCCCTTCCCTACAGAAATCCGAAACAAGCGTAGTTTCAAAGCATATTGATCAACCAGGTTGTGTAATTTTCCTTACATGTGCAAGAAATGTGCCTTCTTAATTTGAAATTTACCAACACGCCTGCTTTTCCAGAAATATTTACCTGATAGTAATATAAATTTGTTACTTTTACTTCTGGTGTGACGTTTGTATGATATATTTCTGTCAGAATTATCTTGTAGTAATGTAATGAAGCTAGAAATATTGTTTTCTTCAAGAAAATAAGAGTGGCAGGCATGTGAATGTTCTGCGTTTCGCTCAAAGATGTCGCACTATGTACAAGAACAAAAAATTATCGTACCATACATTCAATTTCGATATTATAGGTTCAAATTCTCAGGCTTTGTGATACTGCGATCCCCAAAGTAATGTACAAATTTATGCCATCCAATGTACCTGGTGGTCAGCGAAAAATGCAGTTTTGCACAATGCTGCAGATCACTATCAGACCCTACAGGGACAGCAGGAGCCGAAATAGGTTTACGTCCTCACTCACCTTACAGCAAGCTAAAAAAGGTTCTTGTACAGTCTTGAGGAGAGCAGTTCTGCAAATTATTCCAGGTCCGTATGAGACTGTACGGTGACAGAAGGAACCATAAAAGGATAACAACTTCTCTACACATAAAAGAGGCAAAATGTAAAGTTGTCCCTGTGTTTAACTAAGCACTGAACACTACACCATGAAGACGTATGGAGATATGGATCTGCAGATCCACGTATTTTTTACCTCGCCACTAATTGTTTGTGAGCTTGACGCCCCTGCCGCTTAACCCCTGTGGAAAATCTGCCGGTACCCATCGGATGGTAGGTTGGGTGGACCCCAGAACCGGCCTGGACGACGTGGAGCAGAGAAAATTCTTGCTTCTACTGGGACTCGAACTATGACCCTTCAACCCCTCGACCGTCCAGCCCGTGGCCAGTCGCTATACAGACTGCTCTATCTCGGCTCTTAACTCGTAAAACAGGTCATAAAATATTCCTGTAGAACCACGAAAAACACAGTTCTGCAAACTGTTGCAGGTACCCATCAGGCTGTACAGTGTCAGCAGTAACCTAGGTAAATTTAAAAAGTGTGTACGTCTCCAATAAACTATAAAATACTCCTGTACAAGCATGGAGGATTTTTCGAAATAATTCGTCGGCCGCAGCTGCATTTTCCGAACCCACCTGTATTAAATCTCACTGACTTGTCAAAATTTTGCGTGGATGAAACTGCAGTATATTTCAAATAATTGCTGAGAACTTGGATACCGGCAAGGGGTCGCGACCCACAATCTGAGAAACAGTGGCATAATACCATCCATACAGTACGAATAGACTGCATATTGTTTAGGTTCTTAGTTCATTGTTGGAATCCTGTCCCTACCCTCATTCAGCTCTCTCTAGAACCAATCCAGGTTCTTCTTCTGGGAGTAAAGGCGGCTGGGATTGAGAAGCTCTTACTCTTGTGTAGGCTAATGCCAAGTTTATGGATGCTTGGATCATTACCTTTTCATAACTTCATAAATTAATTTTATTATTAATAAATAACTTAACACATTTGAACTTCATAAATTATGCGTATTATTGTTAAATAAATTAACACGTTTGAATTAATAAATAGGAAATATATGAATAAATACATAGACTAACACACGGAATTATGGAACCTCAGTGTTGCAGACGTGAAATTATTATTCATACTTAGTCTAAGAAAATGAAAGAAATTAACAAGACATATACCATTTTGTGGGCTACTGGAGACTGAAGAACGGGAAGACAGAAATTTTTGTCATAAGCTTTTCTCCTTTTTAAGCATGGCTTGTAAAATTCCTTAGAATCCATAAGAGACTTTGGTTTATCTCGTGTGAACCCAAGGCATAAGCGAAAGGACGGTATCGGTGAACGCGCGAGAATGTGAGGCGGGCTGTACTATAGAGACGGGGTCCAATCTCAGGCACTTCCAATGGCGGTGCTGTATTTGTGGGTTCCAAAACATTACTGAACTTCATGAACAACTGAATTATATCATAGTGTGGTCTTCTGGCCTATGGCACCGTCTAGTCTTGCAGGAGGAATATCAACTAGCTTGGAGACTGAGCAGTACTCCGTGCAGACTCTACAACCGTGAGGACAGGAGAACGAACTTTGTGACGGCACACGTTACAACCCTCCGCCGTTTTCTTGCGTTTCCTTAAAGGAATATTAATATTTGCTGCTCCTTTATTCATATCGTGATAATTAATTTGCATTAATCTAAACACATTACGCCGAAATGTAAATAAAATTGTTGTTAGAATTACAACACTAATGATGGCACAGTGTTTGGAAATTTCGTATTATTGACTCTGACGAAATTTAGAGAAAATTGGTCTCTTTCAATGAAAAGAGGAGGGGAAGGGAGAATATCTCGTTTCCAAGGGCCGCACTAGGGCTTACGGACGGACTGGCAGCAGCACATCTGGAAATTATAGTCCATTCTGGCGCCAAAGGCCGCCTCGATATCCGCATGAAAAGCAGCCAGCAAGAGTTGTCAGTCAGCTTAGAGCTTGTTACTCCACGGTCGCTCGAACTCCTGTACACAGTCCTTTCAGTCCTGAAACCGTAACTATCAGGAAAACAGAATAAGCCCGTGCTACACGAGTATATTCCGTTGGGTAAGAAGACAGGACACTTCCAAACTCACTGTAAGGCGCTTCATATTTAGATATAGTGGACTAAGATTAGTACTTGTTGAGCATGGATCGAGACTATTATGCACTGTTTAAACTAATCGTAAGTTACCTAAATATGAGTTCGTCTGAAAAGTCTCCGAAAAGTTGGCTATTCAACACGTTTGCTGTATAGGATCTGTAATACCCTCACTCTGCTGGACACAAGTAAGGAGATTTGTTTAGGAGTAAACACGGAGAGAACATGTAAGATTTGAGGCTTTCACGGCAGTGACTATGAAGAAAGCAGTCTGCTTTTACCGATTCTCACGGTCTCTCCGCTTGCAGATTTCTTATATTTTTTCTTCTACCCTGAAGATGGAGGCGATACGTTCCTCCGAAACGTCGGTTAACACCACATATACACGGTGCCAAATCCCAGAAGACTGCTTTCTTCACGGAGAGAACATGCTTCTATTTTGTTTGTCAGAATGCAGGACGAAATCAAAGTGGTCTGTAGTAAAGGCAGATAATAAACCATTCGAAAATATGGTAAAGTTCAAATAGGTCTATTTCAAAACAAGTCAAAATTTCAATCCGAATTATATTCCAAAAGTAATTAAGAGCAGCTTAAATTAGGAGAATGTTTGCTACATTTCGGTTCAGAATATTTTGTTTCCCGTCTGCTGCCTAAGAACGGGAAAATTAAAATGTACGACAAGAGTGTACAAGTGAAGGAGTTGACGAGAGTACTTTGATCGTAGACGGAAAACTTAACAGGAGGTTGGAGGACATTAAATAAGAAAGAGGTTCATAACTGTAACTTTCATCAAATGTAATCAGGACTGTCAAACTAAGGACGGCGGAATTAAATGGGAGAAATCATAAATATTGTCTCAATACATGCATCCTGTTTTGTGTCATAAATAGGGCATATAATGTTTAAAAAAAATTCAGTATTTTAAAAAAAGTAGACACTACTGTTTAAACATCTGTTTTATTGACGCTACATGTTTCAACCCTTATGCTGGGTCATCATCAGGCCTACAATGATACCAGTCTCAGTTGCTGAACTGCATCTCACACCAAAAAACCTAACCCTTCCCCATATTTTCAACCACTCACAGTATCCTCCCCCCTTACCTCATACCACTCGACTCTATACAAACATACTCACATATACAGATACCCCCAAACAAGTAGTCTAGACCGAACCGCTACAAAACAGGGAGCGGCCCTTACACATATCATCATAAGAAAATCTGATATACATCACTCCTGTTGTGTGACATACAGAGTAACGAGCATAAGCTCCACAAGACCACACGACATAACTTACGCGAGAAGGTTCCGATGCGCAGGCGCCCCACACTATAGTCGCTTCTTCCACTAGGAAATCGTGTTAACACGTAGTGGTCACGAAGGTTTAAAGAGATTTATCGCAAAATAGTACTTCATTTCCATTTTTTTGTACAATTTTAATTTTTATGTTTTAATCTTTAGCCTCTAGTTTTTAAATTTTATTATCTGAGTATTTAAAATTTTAACTGAAAGACTCAATTTATGCATTTAAAAACTCTCAAGGGCACAATAAGGATCCTTATTGATGAATTAGATGCAAATAGACGCAATTCAGCAATTGAGACTGGTATCATTGTACACCTGATGATGACCCTGTATAAGGATCGAAACATGTAGCGTCAATAAAACAAATGTTAATACAACAGTGTCTACTTTTTTTTTAAATACTGAATATTTTTTTTGCAGATAATCATGCTTTTATACACATAAATATTGTCTCCCAGCTAATAATAATGGATTCTGGATTTAATGATTGGATTTATTGGAACTTCTTTACAATTAAAGCCGATTATGACAGTTCGTACAATGAACTTCTGCAAGACTTCTGTCTCACGAATCTCCAACCGGTCTCTACTACTCCTGGGGTCTGAATCTGAGTCTTGTATTATGACCGGCGGTCAGTCGGCCAGTCTGTCTTGGAATGAAGCACCAATCTGGGGCTTAAGACCAGATCATCCTTACTGACAGTTGCGAGTTTCTTGATGTGGGTCGTTTTCTCTGACGAGAGGACGGATCTGTACTCAGCCCTGCTCCTACCGCCAGCAAGAAAAACTTAACACAGTGGACACCAACGGCGGCACCTGTCTGCTCTACAACCACAGGCCGCCTCTTCGTCACGGAGAGGATCAGTAAATGGCGATTTCTAGTCGGCACGGGCTCACACCTCTGTGTGTAACCCCGGAGGCTCATTCCACGACGCAATGAACGCGTCAACTACGACGTCTATGCGCCTAACGGCACTGCATCCCCACCTGCGGATGGCTGACCTCAGACTCAAATTGGGACTAGAACGGAATTTTACTTGGCGAGTCGTGGTGGCCGACGTCTCACACCCCCTCATCCGCATCGACTTCCTCTCATTTCGGCCTCCTAGTTGACTGCAAAGTAACAGTCTACTTGGACACCAGTCTCGTTTTTTCGCGGTCTCTCGAGGAACACGAACGGCATCCACGGTCTCTCCTCGGTCGACTTCGGAGGTACGGGATCCTCATGAAGCCGGAGAAAGGGATCTTTCGAGCGCCCAAGATCACCTTCCTCAGTTACAAAACATCCGCCGATGGTACCCACCGGTTGGGAGAGCGATTAACCTGTCTACAGAACTGCCACTCTCCCAAGACCACCTGTCAGCTCTGCCGTTTCCTGGGCATACCGAACTTCTCCAGGCACGGCACCACTTCACAAAGTTCTCTCGGGCCCCAAAGTCAAGGGCTCTCACCCCATCATCTGGACACTGGAAATCGACAAGGCCTTCGAAGAGTGCAAGGAGAGTTTGCACACCTCGACCCATCCTTTCCATTTGTACTCTTCACAGACGCCTCCACGGCCGCCCTCAGTGCCGTGCTGCACTGCCACGCGCCACTCTACGGGAACACCTCGACCCATCCTCTCCATTTGCACTCTTCAGGGCCTCCAGGGCCGCCCTCGGTGCCGTGCTGCATTGCCACGCGCCACTCTGCCGGAACACCCCGACCTGTCCTCTCCATTTGCACTCTTTACAGACGCCTCCAGGGCCACCCTCCGTGTCGTGCTGAAGCAAGGCGTCAAGAACGCCTGGCAGCTGATGAAGGGGATCCGAATAGGAGAAACCCAATCAGCCAACCCAGTTTGGACCTTCCTCCCATCCGGATCCCCCACATCTGCAATGAGGTTTCCAACTCACAGAGAAGATCTGCATGACGTGGCAGAGCCTTCGTGGATTTCCATTAGATTTCAGTCTCGAGTGTTCAAGGTTTACTCCACAGATGGCGCTAGGCATTGCCTATGTTTTTTTTTTTAATTTACAATATCTTTTCTACAATAAAAATCTACATACTACTATTATATACTATATTATAGATACTACATTGTACAATAAAATAAATCTTCACATTTTTTTTATTTCTTTGCATTGGGGCTCATGCACTTGTTTTGTGTTGGCTAGGTTTGTAACACAAATTTCTACCTCCTTTTCTATCCTCGTTCCACGCATGTGCGTGCTCTATCACAATTTTAATTGTATATTTTATAGTTCTCTCCCGCCGAATTAGTCTGGTCTCAGGTGATTAAATGTCTATGTAACTCTGACAGGGGTTGTCCAATGATTGAGATTAGGTCTCTTTTAGGAGCCCAACTGAGTAGGTGTCTTCCCCCTCACCTGAAGACGGAAGAAGATCCAGTTTCTGAAACGTCGTGTTTTCTATTTTCTAAAATACCGCACGATGGAAAAAGGTCCAAAAATCCGTTAAGTCTGTGTATAATACGCTCATTAAAATGACGCATATTAGTAATTACTTCGCGTTTTAGATTATTGAACCGTCGTGATTTTATACCATTAAACCCTGTCTACGCTACTTGACAAGTCAGAAGTGAAACATGACGTTAACACACTTTGTTATCTGCTGTCCCTTTTGCTGATACAGATGGAAGCCACACGGATGTCCATGTTGCCAGGATTATCGAACAGGCAGTGGAGTCTAGTGAGCAAGAACAGGTTTTTTATTGTTATTATATTATCACAACAAGGCCAGAATAGAAATGTCTCATTGCCTTCCTTGAAAACTGCGCATGCTCGCTTGTGTTGACCCCCTGGTGTTTATCTCGAGAAACATTCATACATTGTTGACTCTTGGGGTGGCTGAATTCTCGTTATGTGCATCAAGGCTGTAAATTATAATTATTATTACTATTGTCCAGTACGAAGGAATTCACATAAAATATAAACGAATTCATTTCCTTTTTTATTTCTCTTTAAGACAGAGACAGAGAGCGATAGAAGCTGTACAAATCTTCAACTTACACATAATGTATGTCTAGATGTGCTAGCCATAAATAATCAGATACACAGGCGGGAGGGGAAGCTCCACTATTGAAATTTGCACGATTTGTCAGAGGCGGTAATGTTGCGTGATTTTAAATTAATTATTATGAAACTGGCCGGCCAATTTGTAAAGTGCACACCAATTCCGACAGAGCTGGCCTTCCATTTATAAATGTCTGTATTGTCGGTCGTAATCAGTAACCGGGATCTCACCAAAGCTAACCACATGCGTCCCCCTTCCTCCTCCTCCTCCTCATCCTCCTCTCTTCCTTACTAAATTCCACTACTTTTTTTTTCATGCGCATATGTTGTATCGGTTTTATTTACTTCCAAGAAAAGGAAGGATAAGAGTAAAGGAAAGTATATCCGAAGTTTCCTTTCTACTCTCTTTCGTGTTCCTGGAAAGCACGAGCAGCAGAGGCGCCCTCTCAACTCCGCAGTCAGTTGAGAAATATACGCACAGGGCAACGGTTCTGGGACATAACTCAGATATTGCCCATACATTTTATTTCGTAATTGTCAGTGTTCAGTTTTCTTCTAAAATAGCGTGCAACTAATTATGTCAAGCAAAACACGCAGAACAAATGCATTTTAATGGATTTTTTTTTTTACTTTGAATGCAATATATACGTAGGAGATGATATCAAGCGAACTGCAAATAAATAAGGGCTTCCGTAATTTTCGCATATGTTCGGAAGAACTTATGCTCGGTTTCGGAAAAGTAGGCGTGCATCTGGCGTCCATTCGCTCCGTTTGTTTACAACATCACGATAGTTAAACAGTTCTGTCCTCTTGAATATAACCCGTAGAGTCCGGTGAAAGTGAGACTGAACTTTCGACATTTACCACGTCCTGCTGTCATTAATTTACTGGGCGCCAGTTGATTTGCTTCATGTCTCTGGCTCGGAACTTCCGAGTCGGAAGGTGATTAACGTGAAATTTGGGTAAACTAGGGAGCTGGGAGCATGAAACACTCAGTTTAACTTACGGGGCCGAAGTAGAGTCTCTGAGAACGCAAAAGAATTGCGGATTAAATATTGAATGGTTATTTATTGAACAACTCATTAATATTATGCACTATGTATTAAACTGAACAGTACTGTGGTCGGCCAGCTACGTACCTTACAGGAGCAAGCACCAAACACACCCGAAACATTCCGAATTGTCTCCCAGTGGATGTAGCAGAGCCGTTGCCTGGTTACACTGAAGCTACAAAAATAAAATTCTCCAACCGTTCACATGCAGTTCATATTGCGTTTCAGAGTGCCCTAGGAAGCCCTGGTCACGATACTAACGCTTTCACATTACTGTCAAATAGCCGACAGGTTGTCGCGAGTGAACTCAGAAACTTCCCAAAGAATAGTGTATTACAAGTGTATAACACTGCAATGAACTCTTACGATATTTCGCCTTACTCGTCAATGACGTAACGCAGATTTAAATTTCTATCAAGTAAAAAGAAACGAACAAAATACGAGTAAATGTTAATGACTTCCAACTACGATTTTACGATCTGTAAGTGTCCAATTATTACAATTACCAATCCAAATCCTGTGCATAGCCTCTAATACCACGTGACAATATTAACTTCTTGCAAACTTCAGCACAGATACAAAATTCCGAGAAAATGTGACAAAAACCGCCATTGATAACATAATTTGTAAACAGGTTTATTTTTGTGCTGCGGAATAAATTTAAATGAGAGCCAGTTCATGGCAACGGTTGGAACAAAAGATCGGAGGAAATTCATTTCCATTTTAAGATGTGTTGCTTGGTTCGCACGTGCTGTCACGTAGGTCCTTGCGAGGAAGTCTTTCCTCTACCTTGAAATCCTGTTTCAATTTATTTTTGACTTATGAGATGACGTCAGTAGAACTCAGTACACAGGAGTGTCGAATGGCAGGATGAAGAGCGAAGAGTAAACTGGAAAATATGCCTAAGGAATTGGTCGTTATCTTAGCCTGAGGCAGGCCTGCTTGCTACTCCACTATTTGCCTATACGTACTGGGGAAAATCACGAATAATTTCGCTCAGGATATCTGGTCTCCGGGATGAGATTTGGACCCCAGACTTTTCGAATAAGAAGCACAAATGCCAAGTGTTCAACAAGGACTGCTTCGCGAAGTATATAATGCTGGGAACTTAATTTCTCGATTCAATCAAACTAAGGTTGAGCTTTCGTATATATTAAGTTGGCAGTTCGTATTTCTTCAGTGGAATGTGATGAAGGATCATCGTGCAGAAACACGGAACAGGGACAAACGCTGTACAGGAACCGGAACGAGTCTTTAACGTTTTCCTGTGAAGTCCTCGAGACACTCGAGGGTGATACCAGATAAACACGAATGTCTCCAGTACTTTAAGGGCAGCATTTTATGTAACTTACTTCATTGCAATGAAAAGCTGAATGTAATAAGATATCCTCGTATAAGGTTCACCCTGCTTCTCTTTCCTTCTTTTTCGTTTCTTTGCATGTTTCTTTTTTTTTTCTTTAGCCAGAAATTCGAATAGCAAAAGAAAATGCCTCTGTAGGCTGTGTACAAACAGGGAGCAGAGGCCCACCTGTGCAACCAGTTCAGTGAGATCAAGCAGAAGACCACCTGTGCAACCAGTTCAGTGATCTCAAGCAGAAGACCACCTGTGCAACCAGTTCAGTGAGACCAAGCAGAAGACCACCTATGCAACCAGTTCAGTGAGACCAAGCAGAAGGCCACCTGTGCAACCAGTTCAGTGAGACCAAGCAGAAGACCCACCTTCACATGTTTCGGCCATTACTGACCATCATCAGGAAGTATAGCCAATACCGAAAAATTTGCGTACACCAATATTCAAAGAACACAAGATTGTCATGAAGAGCAGTGGTATGGATTTGCATGTAAGGTTGTGCAGTCCGGTATATTTCGGAAGAAAGTACCGCCTCCATCTTCAAGGCCAAACAAAGAAACAGTCTTGCCGATTGCTTGGCCTTCTCTTCAACAATGAAGATGGAAGCAGATCCTCCTCCGAAATATCAGTAGAATTTTACCGGATTATATGACAGTACAGCTCAGAAGATAGTACTCCGTCTGCCTGTCTACTCTCTCTCTCTCTCTCTCTATATATATATATATATATACATATCCTATGAAGACAGTAATTGTTAATGGTAACTAATGAATCAATAAAAACATGCTTAGTTTGGCAGCCCCAATTATTTTTTATGTTTACGTTATTTAAAGACGGTGTTTCATCTGAGAAGTCGACGTTCCTATCAGATCTCCGTGAGCCCCTCAGCTCGACGCGGCGCTTATGCCTCTGTCACTAGACGAATGAGACGCGTCACTTCCTCTGTTACTGCACTTACACAACGAAGCTGTGAGAGCCGGTCTGAACGCTGTGGAGAATTCCTCGGTTGTGCAGTGTATATACCAGCTGAGCTGTCGCAGTGTGTAACTGAGGGACCGTACGGAGGCTGTTGACACCTTGGTGCATCCTTACGGTCACCGTGTTCCTGATGTACACGGCAGATAAAGAAGCGCACTACCTATGTTCTGGCTTGTCTACAAGATTCACCCTCATCAAAGCATATCTTGTCCGGCTGGTTGACAAACAGAGCTAGTTAGAGCAACACGGTTCTATGTGACTTGCCGCCTGGTAACCGCACGCAGCCCGCATGCGTCTCGTCGTGCAGCAAAGGCTCTGCGGTCAACTGGTCACTTAGCCGGCTGAGCCAGAGAAGTTTGTATCGATAAGACAGCTCTCAGTATTCAGCATGAGAAAATCTTGAACTTCAGGTCTGTAGATCGAGGCCGGAAACTACAGTGGAAGGACGCAGACTGATCTAAAAGTAAATACAAGATTCCGTAGTACAACGACACAGTTATACGGGCTTCGTGGGCTTTGTCGTTATGTACACTTCGCCATTGTGATCAGCCTTCTTTCCGAAAGCAGGCTTATGTGATCTCCATCCTGTCCGTGCGTCTGCGAGTCCCTCGCTATTAATTTTTGAATGCCTAAACTTATTTAACTTTATTAATTTCGCTCCGTCACACTAGTCAGATCTGATTACATCGTCCAGTGTGATTCAATATATATGTCTGTGTGTGTGTTGCCTTTACATGTTTCGGTCAATTAATGACCGTCTTCAAAAGGCAAATAACAACACTCGAGGAAACTACTATTACATAAATCATAGTACATCAATTACAAATTGTCCAAAATGTTATAAATAAAGATTTTAAATTAAACACCTTTACACTGTTCGGCCACTCGTCTGGCTACAAGCAAAGCCCCACCTGAGGGAAGTTCGCCCGGTAGGACAGAGAGCATGCTCGGCAGTTGATAGCGGGAAACTACCACACGGGTTATCCGGAGAGGTGTGCAATGTTTTGCTTATGTATTTGTCGCGATTTCCGGGAGGCTGTAAATAAATAAATAAAATTACATACCAAATGACAAAACTATACTCAGTAATTAATTTTAAAGGATGTTCATGTAAGTGATCTTGGTCTGGTTTAAGATCCTGTCCTGGAATTTATCTAGAGTGACTGAGGAATACCTCGAGAAACATCAGTTATTGTAATCGGTGTCCCGGCCTCAGTTCGAACCGGACACTTCTCGAATACAAGACAGAAGCGTCACCGCTGGAGCCAGTGTACTCACTAAATGCTACAGCACCGTACCTAGATGTTATATGGGAAGGGGGGAAGTGTTTTTAACGGCCAACTCACAGAAGTATTTTATTGCATAATGCTCTGGCAAGGACCAGCAGTATATACAGAAGACAGACCCGTCCTCTCGTCAGAGAGGGCGCACCACAAAAACAAGACTGTAACTGTCAAAGAGTAATAAATATCTGGTCATGAGTCCCAGATAGGGCTCGACACCAAGACTTACTGACTGACTGACTGACCGTCAGTCGCAATGTGACTTTGACTTTTGCATAAATTCATAATTCATGTTCATATTCGGTTCCAGTCTCACATAAAGCAAATTATGCCATTACAAAAACCGTCCGGTTAGTGTTGTTTGAGACAATAGTCGACATTTATTTCGAAAACAATACGAAAGAAACAAATACTATATGTGGGAGAAATTTGGATACTCAAAACATTAGTTACCACTATGCCTCAAAAGACCAACAGTTCTTCTACTGTTGCGTGTATTTGTTGCCGCGAGAACGTGTTTACCGAGCCGCTGCTTAACACCGAAACGAGGGATACATTTAACTGACCCCGTTGCTTTGTAACAACTTGAGGGCTACACGTACAGACACACAGACTGATGTGAGGGATTTGCGAAATACGCCGCTGAGATGGGCTCAGCTGCCATGATATACATACCATAAAGATAAGTTCATGCTGTAGAATGATTTGATTACACCGTCCTGTGTTGAGCTGAAGCACTCAACAAACAATGAAAGGAGAAACAGCTCAACAACAAACACGGACTCTTAACCAACTTCATAAACAAGAAAAAAAAAACACTTCCCGGACCTCAAAGGGCGGCAATCTACCCAACCTCCCGTTGATAGAAGGGGCACGAACACACGAACCTTAGCGTTTTAAATTTTAAATATTAAGAATTGTATTAATATTTTAACTCACCACATTTTAACTTAATTTTAGTCTGCCAGCTGGTATCTCGGGAAGCAGTCATGTTTGTTTCATTTTTGCAGCGAAGTATTCCTAGATCACTTGAAGTCTCCGAATATAAGGACAGAGGCTTTTCTGGGCGGCTTGGCGAAAGCAGGCGACAGGATGTGCGAATTGAGTGACACTTGCGTTCGGAAGGGACTGTACCTCCTTCAGAAATTTTCACACAGATGTGAATGTCTGTCATGACGGAAACGAATCACGAAATCTTTCACAGGCTGATTGATGAAGGAGGACCCTTTCACACGCTGATGAATTCGTGCATTTATAAGTGAATGGTCGTGGGCACCAAATTCGTTTCCAGGCGCTACACTTTGTATCCAAAGAGTTCGGAAATTCATTTAAAACCATGAATTGGCTGAAAACCTCTTGAAAACTGGCAATTTTTATTATTGATTCATCTCTCTCTTTCTCTGCAGAGTAAACATATTTGTTGCAACATAACAGTCATGGCGGTCGATGTGAGAATTTATACATTTGTAACACCATTGCATTCATGCTGGTCTTTATGACTTCTTTAAACTCATTAGATGATGTGTCAGTGCGAAATCATTACATTAACGATAATCATAAGCGTACCATCCAATGTAACATAAATTGTAATGGCTTTACATTTAATATATAAGGGTCTGTGTAATATGCCTGTTTTAATATTACATCTAGTTATGGAGCATGTGTTATGACCAGGACTCGGATTTTGATGACCTGAAAATATTAAAAAAATGACCTATAAAATGACCGAAAATATCCAGAAAAACGACCTAAAGGAGAAAAGAAAGAGCACTTCGCTTCCATGTTATTCACATTTCGGAAAACATATGAATAAAAATTCCCTAAAATGGCCAAAAATGATAATAAATATCCTTAAAAATCCAAAACAATTACCAAAAAAATGACCTTAAACCTAAAAATGACAAATATTATCTATAAAATTTACATTTCTGTAACCAGCAGTTCATATCCGAGATTTATACATTTAAGAGCATCGCATAGGATACAACGAAAGAATATGACATATCATCAAAATCCGGGCCCTGGACTTGTGACCGATGTGCTGACTTCTTGCTCCTCATTACTTCTGTTTATGTTGTAGTTTACATAGGTGTTACATATGGTTACCAGCAACATTTCTGGAAATATAACATGGATTTTATTATTCCGTTATTTTGATATGTCTTGTTAATTGAATCATTATAATAAAGTTTCATATCTGTGTGTAGTATCAGTGTTTTGTGTTGCTTTATGGTTGTGTGACGGGTATGAGAGTTCCTTCTGCGTCCTGCTTCATGTGTCTAGTGTGCATGCTATGTCAGAGAGGTTGCTTTTCTCTTTTACTTGTGTACTTATTCTTCTATTAGAGTCTCCGGTTTTTGTACATGTAAAATACAAAATTTCTTTATTATTCATTATTTGACCTTACTTTTGGCACGGTCAACTGTACTAATGATCGCCTCTACTTTGCAATATTGTTATCTGTCTAAAATGTCCGTAGCAAGTGTTTTCTCATACTTCTATGTTCTTTGTGTCTGAGTTTTAATGATCTCCCACTCTGTCCAGTGTAAGATGTTTTGCAGTCTGCATATGTTAGTGTGTGTGCCTGTGTTGTTGTAATTTTCTGCTTTTTCTTCTCTATTAAATTAATTTTTATTTTATTGAGCACTTTGAAGTAAAGTATTACCTTCGTATTCTTACACAGTTCGGCGATTGCCTCTGTATGTAAACGTAACCCATTTTCACTTTTGGTTTTGCGTGTTTATATATTTTCTTTATTTGTTGGTATATTATAGCTATTTGTCCTTCCTTATATCCTGTGTCCTGCCAGGATAGTAATGGTGTTATGTTGTGTTTTATTGGCTTCGTTTAGGGGAAGCTTGTGTGACTTACGTATTAGAGTTTTGAATGCGATAGTAGGTCTCATGCTCTCCAGGGCGACAGGAAAGTTGCTCTTCGGTATATGACCATTTCTCTGTTGCCTCTCAGAGTTTCAGTTTCTGTAATTTGTTTATTTTGTTATAATTTTCAATATTTTTCATGCTGTAGTTTCGGTTTCGTTTGTAGTATATGTGTATAGGTGCGTAGCGTGTGTAGTATATTATTATTTTTGTTTCCGAGTTGTAGTTCATTAGTTGGATTTCTAGACGTTGGAGGAAGAGTTCTGCTATGATTTCTATTATTGGGGGTCCCACTGGTATACCTCTTTCCGGTTTATAGAAATGACTATCGTATTGAAATTGTTTTTGTTTTAGTATTATTTGTAACAATGATATAATTTTTGCGTGTACTTTCTTATTAATGTTCTTAGTAGTGTGAAGTTGAGGAGAATATTTGAACCGAAGAGAGATGAAGTGACAGGAGGTTGGAGAAAACTGCATATGTGGAGCTTCATAACTTGTACTCTTCTCCAAGTATAATTAGAATGATCAAGTCAAGGAGGGTGAGATGAGCAGGTCATGTAGCACGAATGGGGGAGACGAGGAATGCTCATAGGATATTTGTGGGAAAGCCAGAAGGAAAGAGACCACCTGGAAGACCAAGGCGTAGGTGGGTGGACAATATTAAAATGGATCTTAGAGAGAGAGAGGAAGGGTTGGTATGGATTGGACAGATCTGGCTCAGGATAGGGACAGTGGAGGGCTCTTGTGAACACGGTAATGAACCTTTTGGTTCCATAAAATGCTGGGAAATTCTTGAGTAGCCGCAGAATTGGCGGTTCCTCCGGAAGGGCTCAACTCCATGAATAAGTAAGTAAGTAAGTAAGTAAGTAAGTACGTAAATAATAATAATCTACAGGTACCTTAAGCGAAAGCAGTATCGTTGGCACTATGCTACACGCCGGAAAGTCGCGGGTTCGATTCCCAATGAATTCACTGGAATTTTAATTGACCCAACTCTTCCAGCCTTACTATAACCCTGGTATCGACTCAGCCTCTAACAGAAATGAATACCAGGAATCTTCTTGGGGATAAAGGCAGCCGGAACGTAAGGCTGACAACCTCACAGCCATGTGTGAACCGATTGTCTAGAAAATGTGGGATCTTCGACGTCTTACAATCCTATGGGTCTTCCCGACCACTTAGAAGGATAACTTTGGGTTTATCTAGAGCTACTTTTGTTTCAAATACTGACTAACGACACTGCAGTATCGACTGGAATGCTGTAATTCATTGTTGTCATCTTCTGGTTTGATCGTAACTAACTTAGATTAATTTTGCAATTAATGTCGATAGTAAGGAAGGAGATGCCATACTTTGCTCACACGAAGATGTCGCGGTCTGGAGCTCAGTACATCCCGTGTTTCTGGGTTGCGCCTAATCTGTATATATGACAAGAATTAGCCTGGCAGTGGTTGCAGTTTCATTGTTGAAGAGTGATTCTTTGGTTTGACTATCCCGTACAAGGACTCGGCCAGATCCACTGAGCATTCTGCAAAGAGCGATCAGGTCTAAGCATGGACGGTAGCTTGAGTGAAGTCACACTGAGCCCACGTTTAGCGTGGCGTGTAAAAAGAGCTGCATTTTAAACTCTTATAAAGTTCACTGACGATTCCAAGGGATCAGAAGAGAGAAAAACAATAGACGTCCCCGGAAAACTGTAGCGCTCGCAATTAAATATGACGTCACTCATCGTTCACAACAGACTATCAACTCGGTTAAGTTAAATTGTCTGCGTAATTTGGGGCTTACTTTTCTTTTGTTCATAAAAACATTGTTTCGCTGCAACTGAGCCCGCCGTGATTGGTCAGTCACTGTGTGCAACACTGATTCAAGGGAAAACATTCTAGGCCGTGGGAACTGAGGTTCTCACAGCGGCCCTAATCCCTGCAACAGGTCGTGGAGGCCCGTAAGGTTGTGAGACGTCGAGGCTCCCACATTTTCTAGACAATCGGTACACAGATGGCTGAGTTTGTCAGCCTCACGCGCCGGCCACCTTTTACCTCCCCCCACGACTCATTTCTGTCAGAGGCGGTAGTCAGGAAGGATTTTGTTTTGTACTCGTAGGATGCTCGTACAAAGTCTTGTAGTTCTTTGAAAGAATACCGACATTTCGGAGGAGCATGTAGCTTCCTGTTGTATGCCGCGGTTGACGGATAAGGTTGGTCTTGGGCGAGCGGATCCCTTGGGAGGCAGAATGGGGTATACCTCTCAGCAGTGGTAATATAATTAAAGTTGTACAATACATCCATCCTAGACCCCTATACAACACTCCACCTTCAGGGTCGAAGAACAAGGAAATTCGTCACCGGAATTATCCCTTTAAAATAAGAGAGGCAGAGAGAGATAGAAAGTATAGCAGAGGAATAAGTTGAAGTGAAAAGTCACGGGAGAATTGAGAGAGAATTTATTCCGGGAAGCGTTTGGATGGGAGAATTAACAGAGTTCGCCAACTTGTCCATCTGACAAGGGCAGTATGCAAGCAAAGACGTTAGAATGGTTGGAAGTAGTGACTTGAAACAAGGGCCGTGAATTTTGTTTTTCTGAGTTAATATCGAACTGTAAGTAAAGTAAAGAAAGGTATCCCTGTAACGGGCCGTGGAGGCCCATAGGGTTATGAGACGTTGAGGTTCCCACATTTTCTAGACAATCGGCTCATAGATGGCGGTAAGTTTGTCAGCCTTACGCGCAATATCAAACTGTATATTTTTAAAAAGAAAATGAAGTTGGTAGCTTTGACAGCGATGGGGCTAAATTCTGATGAACCTAAGTCGGTAGGGCGGCCGTGCCATAGCTCAAGCGGTTAGTTGGTGGCTTCCCATCGCGGCGGCCCGGGTTCGATCCAGGGTCTGGACAAGTGGTATTTGTGGTGGACAAAGTGGCACTGGGGCGGGTGTTCTCCGAGTACTTCGGTTTCCCCTGCTAATCTTCATTCCACCAAATTCCCCATCATCATAATCACCCGGGACAGGCTACAATAGGCAAATCAGTGGCCGCCGTGCCGAGTGGACCCACTTGGACTTCACCCACCACTAAGCGAATTTAAAAAAAGAAAGTCTGTAGGGCAGCATGAGAAACAAGTAGCAGGGACCTGGCACTTGGGAACCATCTCATCATTTACTTGAAGACAGAGGAAAACCTAGGAAACCTGTGTAGAGGCGGCCGGTCGCAGGATCTTCCGGATGCATATTGACTTCTAGACTGAAGTCCGGCACGCGAAAGTATACGAGCTGGTTCCTTAACGTTTCGCTAACATACACATGTGCTGTTGCTTTGTTGATAATGTGAAATGCAATTCTTATAAAGAATACGTGCATAATCAGTTCTTGCTACACAGGAAACCTAAGAGGTTACGCCGTGGACAAAATGCAGAGTTCTTATGTTTTAAAGCAGATAGTAAATACAGATAAGCCAAGCGGCCTTGTGTAACGATAAACTTATTCATTCGAATCCTGCTTGTCCTAGGATCGGATCTCGGCCGAAACATCAATTTAACATCGCTTAACAACCAATGAAGATATTTAAAAGTTCCCAATTGTAATTTCATTGCGGTAATTATCTTCGTTTCCTAATCATTTTCTACAAAAAAAATGTAAAATATTACATAAAAGCCATTTGAGTATGTAACGCATTATATGTGAATTGAAATAGATTCGTGCTCTGCTCCTTCTTGTAAAATAAATGAATATGAAAATGATAGAAGCGGAATTCTAACAGACTGCAGACTCATAAGTTCAACAACATTGACTTTACCGGAGCTGATGAACGGAAGGGATCCGTGAACAAAGGGATCCGTGAGAAAAGTTATCTGTGAAAAAGGGATCCGTGGACAGGCAGAAAAGCTGGAGACCCGAAGACCGCTAGGGATCTGTGGACCGATCTGTGTACGAAATGAGGCCGCATCGAATTTACCAACGGATCCGTGAAACCAAGGTCAGGATCCGGTATTTCCGCTCAATAACGGGTTCATTCAACCCATTCGCTCCGGAAAGATACGCCTCTACTGGACAGCACGAACCCCGGAACTCCCGTTCAGGCTGTTCTCTCCAACGTCCTGACACTCGCTCTCCTCAGCCTCCGGATGCGAACACCCATATGCCACTCTTCCTGCGAGCTGTACCAGAATACCCACAGCCACGAAGACCTGGCCTCTTGGGGCGGGGCAGTACCTTCATTAGGGTATTAATGGCTGCCAGTTTTTGTTTCTAAATTAAATTGGATTGGACACAACATCACAGTAGCACAGCCACGCCTTCAGTAGGAGCGGGTTCGATTCTGATAGTAGGCTATTCGAGTTACATTAAGGAACCATTCGGAAGTGAATTACACGTACTTTGCAGTATTAATCGACGTTGTGAAGGTAAATTTATCCTTGTGCTGAACTGAGTACAACGCCATGAAAGCGTGTGGGAGTGGAGGTATGTCTCAGCGAATAATTGTACTCAGCACGGGATGGTAGTGAGTGGTCAGCTTCACTTCCCGGCCGCTTTGCCCTCAGACAAAGAGTTTCTGCTGTACGTTTGATAGGCTGGACCATAATAAAAAGAACATCACTAGCCTCGCTTCAAATGGAGAGTCGATTCCCTGATCTTCCAGCTCAGAGGCTACTCATTCCAACGACCGAGTCACCGTAATTTTGTGTGCACAAAGAAATGCAAGGATTTGAGGTTCTCAGTGTGTGATGTCTGGGATGTGATGTTGTGTAGTTTGGTAGACAGGCCGCAACGTCGAGGAAGATGTCAACGTTCCTACGGTCACGGTAGAAAATGGAGACAGTGGGTGACTCCGAAACGTTGTTACCTATCTACAAAACTGTACCATGGCAAATACCAGAATAATGTAATCGTGCATATACCGACGTTTCGCTGTCTTCATCAAATTGGCTGAAGTGGCATTGCTTAGATTTACCCGTACCGCGACACCGATTGTGTTGACTGTGGATCTTTGTGAGTTTCCTCGCCCCCCCACCCCCAGGTAACCGCTGCCTTCTTCCACCTTCATTCAGTTCATTCTTCACTCGTCACTGAACTCTGCGTAATACTGAAGTACAGAGATCGTCGTTAAACGTCCCGTAACTAAACAGAAACACCCTGTGATGGTCCAACTGGACGTCTCACCGATAGTCACATATGCACTCGTGCATAAAGGTTACAAAATGATACGTCGAGGTTGGCGTTTGACGCCAGCTTCCATGTGCGACGCCCACCAATACATATTCAATCCCAAACCGTCTCTTTTGTATAGTACACTGAATTTCACATATTCAAATCGAAATATTATCAGCACTCACAGACTATGCATTATACATTGGAAAAAGAGACTGCTCGCTCGTTCGTCATATACTAAAATACTTTGGCATGTAGACCCGTTGCTAGGCAACGACGGCGAAATGAGCTACTATACTACAGCCGTTGTTAAGTAACGGATCCGCAGACAAGCATGTTTCCATGGCAACAATTACACTGCAACAGAGGAACGGTGTTTTCTACGCTGTCCGTGTCGAGATGTTATAAGGAGGGCCATGTAGTAGTTATAGTTAGTCGGCGAGTGAGTTAGTCAGAGGACTGTTGGGGCAGTCATTCTGAGCTCTTGCTCGTAGAATCTGTAGTTGAGACCACGTATAATTCGGGAACCAGGGGGAAGGGGAAAGGTCGCCTTTGAAAGCCGCCACCAAGCAACAGCTTATGAAAACTATAACAGAGTGAGAAGAACTAGTGTGGCCTATAGCGATTTGTGAAGTGTGCAATGCAGTGAGAACGCAATCCTTACTTGTAGTTACGAGTTATAAGAATCAAAACCCAGTCTATATTCACTCAATCACCTTATGATACATACAATGTGTTTCAGCTCGACTTTGCTAACCCGAAATTGCGTGATGACAATCTCATGCTCAAGGCCACGCTATAGCTCAGGCGGTTAGTCGCTGGCTTCCCACCGCGGCGGCCCGGGTTCCATCCCGGGCCTGGTTAAGTGGGATTTGTGGTGGACAAAGTGGAGCTGAGACGGGTTTTCTCCGAATACTTCGGTTTCCCCTGCCAATCTTCATTCCACCAATTGCTCCACAATCACCCTCGCCTATCATCTGGGGCTGGTACAATAGGCCAGAAGTGGCCGCAGTACAAGGGACTTAGTCCCACCCCACTAGCAATAAAATAATCTCATGTAATATTTTTACAGAAGGATAAACGAAGCACAATGCTCATCACCCCATGGCACTTGCTGTCTGATGTGTGAATTATTCGCCTGAGCACACCTTTTCTCGACACATGCATTCAGTACACTCCCATCAGGTTAGGAGGGTAAGCTTCGTGTCCATACAGCAGTTATCCACTTCTCGACGTACTTACATGATATTGCATCCCTCGGACCAATCGTAGCTGTTATAAGACAGATGTCGCGAAGAAAGCACTTCACGCATGGACAGAAAATGTTGGGAGACTTTCAAACTCGAACAGGAATGAATGAACATAGAACTTCAGGGTCTTTGCCGGAAATTCCAGTGAGCACTTCAGCGCTTTAGAATAAATATTTTTATTATCAGCAGAATATTGAGTGCAAATGCGACGTTCTTATGCTGACTGCTGAGTCTGATTTGGGGTTTGGTCCAACGTAAATATTGTTCCAAGTGTGACAAGTACAGGCAAGTGGAAGAGTAGTGAAACAGGTGGGTATTGTCACGTATAAGGAGTAACGCGACGAATAATTTTGGGTTCTAGGTTTGAAGATTGGATTTATTGGACGTCTCCATTGCAATTATAATTGATTACAAGAGTTCACACATTGAAATGCTTCTTGATAACGAATCTGTTACTGTGTTTCTCCTGGATTTCGGACTGGTCTCTATTCTTCTCTGTTGAATTCTCGATCTGGATTCTGTACCCCGGCCTGGGCTAGCTTCGTGCGGACCGAATATAGAACACAAAGTAGAACAGTTCATTTTTCTGTTATTTGCTCTTGTACTGAGTTGGTTTCTAGTGTTCCACCTCCATAGAAACGTGTGTTAATTCGTTGCTGAGGGAACAAGTGCTTACTCAACCACTGTCCCGCAACAGACGTTCGTTTTGTGCTTCTCTGATTACTCACTTCCGGCTTTCAGGCGTTATGTCACAATATTATAGTCTCACCCCTCCCAAGCCCTTCGTAGCATTCCTTATTCCAAGTTGAGTAGCTGAATTAAACGGCGAATTCTTAATTATCTGTAATATTAATTACTAGTTTATTAATATGGGAACTATTAATAAGGGAACTAGTGGACTCTAGGACACCGATACAGATGGCAGATCACAACTTGCACAACTAATATGAACTCGAAAAAACCAGGTTCTGTTTGTTACTGAATTGGAGGCACGTTTTTGGAACGTTTAATTGTCCTTGCAACCTCCACTCTGCAAATGTTACATGTTAGTGTCTTTGTCTAATGCAGCCGTTCAAGTGTCATCAGAACTCCGCCCTGATGTAGTACGTGACGCTTTCTCTTATGTTCAATCGGACGAGTGGGCATGTCCTGGGAACGTTCAGCGCCGAAAATTTTTTCCTTGTTCCTTCAAGTGTACTGTTTCTCACTATTCGCCCTTCTCTTGGTCTTCGCTTTGTCTCCCTTTCTACGGGATTTAAAGCTTTATTAGGTGACTGAGACAGGTTTATGGAACAGCACAAAAGACCGTACGGTACCGTGTGTGGAATTTATTTCTTGAAGGAGGAGGTTTGAAGATCAAAATTACCAAAAGCTGCAGTGTTTAATGTACACGTACATTCAGAAGTTAACAAATGTCAGTCCGTCATCTCAGGAAACATTTTTAAAAACGAAGGTAATTGTCTGACTAAGTCCTACGAGTACTGTACGTAAAAAGGCGTAAAGTTAATAGGGAAGATATTCCTGCGTCAAAGATGATAATGGGCGGCTGGTTACTGATTCAATAGAAAATACTTCCTCAATTTATATTATTTTTCCGTATTCAGCGGTGAGCGTAGCATCCTTCAACTCAGGTGAACCCTTGGCCATTAGGAATATAATCCTTAGGGAAATTTAGCAGCGACGGATANCCCACCGCGGCGGCCCGGGTTCCATCCCGGGCCTGGTTAAGTGGGATTTGTGGTGGACAAAGTGGAGCTGAGACGGGTTTTCTCCGAATACTTCGGTTTCCCCTGCCAATCTTCATTCCACCAATTGCTCCACAATCACCCTCGCCTATCATCTGGGGCTGGTACAATAGGCCAGAAGTGGCCGCAGTACAAGGGACTTAGTCCCACCCCACTAGCAATAAAATAATCTCATGTAATATTTTTACAGAAGGATAAACGAAGCACAATGCTCATCACCCCATGGCACTTGCTGTCTGATGTGTGAATTATTCGCCTGAGCACACCTTTTCTCGACACATGCATTCAGTACACTCCCATCAGGTTAGGAGGGTAAGCTTCGTGTCCATACAGCAGTTATCCACTTCTCGACGTACTTACATGATATTGCATCCCTCGGACCAATCGTAGCTGTTATAAGACAGATGTCGCGAAGAAAGCACTTCACGCATGGACAGAAAATGTTGGGAGACTTTCAAACTCGAACAGGAATGAATGAACATAGAACTTCAGGGTCTTTGCCGGAAATTCCAGTGAGCACTTCAGCGCCTTAGAATAAATATTTTTATTATCAGCAGAATATTGAGTGCAAATGCGACGTTCTTATGCTGACTGCTGAGTCTGATTTGGGGTTTGGTCCAACGTAAATATTGTTCCAAGTGTGACAAGTACAGGCAAGTGGAAGAGTAGTGAAACAGGTGGGTATTGTCACGTATAAGGAGTAACGCGACGAATAATTTTGGGTTCTAGGTTTGAAGATTGGATTTATTGGACGTCTCCATTGCAATTATAATTGATTACAAGAGTTCACACATTGAAATGCTTCTTGATAACGAATCTGTTACTGTGTTTCTCCTGGATTTCGGACTGGTCTCTATTCTTCTCTGTTGAATTCTCGATCTGGATTCTGTACCCCGGCCTGGGCTAGCTTCGTGCGGACCGAATATAGAACACAAAGTAGAACAGTTCATTTTTCTGTTATTTGCTCTTGTACTGAGTTGGTTTCTAGTGTTCCACCTCCATAGAAACGTGTGTTAATTCGTTGCTGAGGGAACAAGTGCTTACTCAACCACTGTCCCGCAACAGACGTTCGTTTTGTGCTTCTCTGATTACTCACTTCCGGCTTTCAGGCGTTATGTCACAATATTATAGTCTCACCCCTCCCAAGCCCTTCGTAGCATTCCTTATTCCAAGTTGAGTAGCTGAATTAAACGGCGAATTCTTAATTATCTGTAATATTAATTACTAGTTTATTAATATGGGAACTATTAATAAGGGAACTAGTGGACTCTAGGACACCGATACAGATGGCAGATCACAACTTGCACAACTAATATGAACTCGAAAAAACCAGGTTCTGTTTGTTACTGAATTGGAGGCACGTTTTTGGAACGTTTAATTGTCCTTGCAACCTCCACTCTGCAAATGTTACATGTTAGTGTCTTTGTCTAATGCAGCCGTTCAAGTGTCATCAGAACTCCGCCCTGATGTAGTACGTGACGCTTTCTCTTATGTTCAATCGGACGAGTGGGCATGTCCTGGGAACGTTCAGCGCCGAAAATTTTTTCCTTGTTCCTTCAAGTGTACTGTTTCTCACTATTCGCCCTTCTCTTGGTCTTCGCTTTGTCTCCCTTTCTACGGGATTTAAAGCTTTATTAGGTGACTGAGACAGGTTTATGGAACAGCACAAAAGACCGTACGGTACCGTGTGTGGAATTTATTTCTTGAAGGAGGAGGTTTGAAGATCAAAATTACCAAAAGCTGCAGTGTTTAATGTATACGTACATTCAGAAGTTAACAAATGTCAGTCCGTCATCTCAGGAAACATTTTTAAAAACGAAGGTAATTGTCTGACTAAGTCCTACGAGTACTGTACGTAAAAAGGCGTAAAGTTAATAGGGAAGATATTCCTGCGTCAAAGATGATAATGGGCGGCTGGTTACTGATTCAATAGAAAATACTTCCTCAATTTATATTATTTTTCCGTATTCAGCGGTGAGCGTAGCATCCTTCAACTCAGGTGAACCCTTGGCCATTAGGAATATAATCCTTAGGGAAATTTAGCAGCGACGGATAAAACAAATCAGTAGGGCCAGACGGCGTTACTGGCGAAATTCTAAAACTGGGTGGGGAAGCCATAATTCCATACGTTGCGCGATATTAGATATAACAATTAATAATGCCACTATCTCAAGAGGCCATAGTGGTTCGTATTTACGTACAAGGAGGGTGTTCGACCGCAGGTCTCAAATTACGGACCTATTAGTTTAACCTCAAATGGAACACCTTATTGCATCGTACCTGAGGAAAATCTGGAATAAAAGGGATTGGTTATTTGAGGGTCAGCATGGATTTAGGGCAGGATATTCACGTGAAAGCCAAGTAGTCACGGCTTGCCAGGACATGGCAGACTCACTGGATAACGGTGGTAAGATAGACGCTATTATAATAGGTTCTGCGAACGCTTCCGATTTTTTTATTGCTAGTGGGGTGGGATTAAGTCCCTTGTACTGGGGCCACTTCTGGCCTATTTTACCAGCCCTAGATGATAGGTGAGGGTGATTGTGGAGCAATTGGTGGAATGAAGATTGGCAGGGGAAACCGAAGTACTCGGAGAAAATCTGACCCAGCGTCACTTTGTCCACCACAAATCCCATTTGGCCAGACCCGGGAACGAACCCGGGCCGCCACGGTGGGAAGCCAGCGACTAACCGCTTGAGCTATGGCGCGGCCCTTGGCTTCCGACTTAGTCCCCCATGATCGCCTGCTTACGGAAATTGCGGCCTCAGAAGTGGACTCGAGGGTAGTTGTATGGACAAGGGAATTCCTTTTGGGCCGTACTCAGAGAGTTAAAGTAGGAGGGCAATTACTGGAGGAAGTCAGAGTAACATCAGGAGTACCGCAAGGAAGTGAACTGTGTCCACTTCTGTTCCTCGCGCACGTAAATGCTGTCTGGAGAAATATTGAGTGAACTATTAGATTTTTCGCAGATGACTGTATAATATATAGGGAAGTTATAAATAATAAAGATATAGAAATATTGCAAGTCTGAAAAGGCTGGGGGAGTGAACGTTTGAAAATGCGATAATTAACCCAGCTAAAGCAAGGCAGTTTGTTTCACGAGATTCCGAGTGACGTAAACACTAAATTATTTATTACGAGACCTAGTAATTCCTGAAGCGAACAGTTGTAAATATTTGGCAATTTTACACAGCGATTTAAGTCGAGCTGATCAAGTTAAATATACGGTGAAAAGGCCTGGAAGGCACTTCAAGTTACAGCGCGTATTCTTAAGAGGGGTAATATTAACATTACAAGTTTAGCCTACACATCACTAGTGCATCCAATTCTTGAATAAGGTGCGGCGTGCTGGGATCCTTACAGGAAGGGACAGATAAATGCGCTAGACCGGGTGCAAAACATGGCGGCTAAATTTGCACATCATTGAAATGATCCAAATTGGGAAAACTTGACAGAGCGCAGACAGATAGCTCGCATTTGTATTCTCTTCAAAGCGTACACGGGAGAACGGGCTTGGAAGGCTGTGGGTGATAGATTACACAGACCATGCTATCTGACCAGGATCGACCATGATAAGAAAATTAGGAGCAGAAAACAAAAGACAGATATCGGAAAATATTCCTTTGCAAATTGGGCCATCCAGCTCTGGATCCATCTACCTGCAGATGCTTTAGGGACTCTCTCCTGTAAATCAACTAATTTTAGGAAAAATTTAGGAAAGTGATAAATAAGGTGAAGTGAATGTGTGGGAGGGACCATACAAAAATGCAGTGAAGTGAAATGAAGTGAAGGGTACATAAGCGTCGTGAAGTGGAGTNATTTCAGTTTCATTCATTTCAGTCATTAAGTTTTTATGGAGTTGAAGCGAGAATGATTAAGACCTGAAGTGTTATGAAATTTTTTATCTTAATTTAATCTTTTTACGCCATTTCTATTTACTAAGTATGGAAGAAAATCCCACATGGACGAAACGTCCTGCCGTCGTTTGTCTCTCTGTGACCTTGAATAAACGCCTTAGCAGTTGGGTAGGAGTTCATTTGCATTGTATTCGTTTTGTGGTGTGTGTCCTTTATTGCTTGTGTAGTTTTGTGTGCTGTGTCTTGTTTGAGTGTGGTGTGTGTTATTTGTGTGTGGTGTGTTATTTGTGTGTTTTGTCTTATTGTAGTATCACTCCCACCCATTTGCAGTTTAAATAAATAATAGTATCAGTTGGAATTATTTGCTCCGTCTTCTTATTCGACAATGCTCTTTCAGCTGGAGAGGTTCATAGTTTCATGTATGAATAGAAGAGATCATTAATGGTTATGACGTTAAGTTTCTGTTTCATAGGAGACAGCTGTGGCAGCGTTAAAATTTCTAACAGTAAAATTCGCCTGTAGAGGAAGGCGACAGATGCACTCAGTTTAGATGACAAGTAAAGCCTTTAAGGTTTTAATCGGGTTCATCACGAATGTAGTTGGGTCTGTTCCCCAAACCAGTTGGAACTACAGATGAAGGCCCGAGTCCCTCTCCTCACGTCTCGACGCACACAGTGGTACAGAGATGCGCAGGTGGGGCTGGTTCTACGCGAAGCAAATATGTATCATCTTAGCATATAATTTCTCGGCTGCTGCACTCAGCAGGAGTCTGTTCGTACTAAGGTCACGTATAATTCGTGGAGTTTCTCATAGCTGCTTGAGCGACTGCAGCATTCGGCGGTCTCTGGTACGGTATAAAAGGGGCAGGCAAAGGAGACACCCCTTCCACATATGTTCCGCTCTTGCGACAGTACTTCATGCTTTGGGACATGTGTCTCACCGTCCCTCCAATGGAATGATGTGACAGAAACTCTGGTTAGGCTATGACCTTATCAGTTTACCAATCATCACATTTTGTTCTCTCGTGCTTAATTGTAGATTGTTTGTAAAGTAAGTGAAGGAATGTAATCCCTGTAACAGGCCCTGAAGGCCCGTAGGGTTGTGAGATGTTGAGGTTCCCACATTTTCTAGACAATCGGCTCACAGATGGCGGTAAGGTTGTCAGTCTTACGCGCCGGCTGCCTATTACCCCCAAGAATATTCCAAAATGTATATTTAACAACGTTGCCAGATGGTCAGGCTACATTTCTTCCAATGGTTAGAACACTAATGAGTAGTAAATGAAAAATATTTGTAAGGCAACGGTCGAGACCAAAAATTTAAGTACTACTCCGACATTGGATTAGAGAGAAGGAAGGTAACTACAAGAAACATGGTTAAAATAGCCGGTTTCTGGACCCAGCTTTGCACATGTTGACCTCTAAAATAGGAAAAAAAAAAGCAGTTCTAAATCATTCGAGAGCGGCGTCAGTCTTCTTACTTCAGCGCCGTCAATAGGATGCTACAAACAACGGCGAGTTCTATACGTAAATGCGTTCCTCCTCTGAGATACCCCGCAACAGCGGGTAGCCTATGAGGGCATGCTCCGTCATTCCCTAGTGGTCTGCACAGGGGTTACTGTGTCGGACCTAACGAAGCTGAAATTCTAAGAATTACAGCAATTTATAGCCTCAAGTACTTCTTCTATCTGTTACAGTGATGTCGTGTTTGCGAGATCCATCCATTTGTTATAGCTTACAGGGGATTGTTACGGGGCGGTTACGGCGTTTAGTGAAGGCTACGGAGACAGAACAGCCGCTGGAATGTGCAGTTCGCTTAAGCACACACACGCTTGGCACACTATCTCCGAAAGTCGCGCTTCTTTGCTCACTAAAACATACCANACTTTTTCTTCTACCCTGAAGATGGGGGTTCCTCCGAAACGTCGGTTAACACCACATATACACGGTGCCAAATCCCAGAAGACTGCTTTCTTCATACCACAAACTAGTTCCCACACTCTCTTTCGCTCACTTATGCAGACATCTTATAATTGTCCCCCCCACCCATGCTAATTTTTTCCACACATTTTTCTGTAATTAACATTCAAATTTTTGTGACAATGGCATATTAATGCAATTACCGTTATTCTGGGCATTACCCATTGCCTTGTTTTTATACAAAACACATAAGGTTTCGGAGATTGGATTCTGTCTCCGTCTTCAAGTGGAACGTACTCAGTTGAGTCCACAGCTAAGAGACAGAATTCTCTCTCCTAAACGTTTTATGTTTTAAATAAAAACAGGTATTTGGATTATGTCCAGAAACACAATAATTCTTTAATTCTGTAATTCACTGGATCATTCTACAAGTTCTGGAAAGGACCGAAACATGTTACGCTTTATTTCGCTCACTTACCGAAATGTTTTAAACTATTTCGGTCCCTTGTACAGAGATCACAAATGCTAGTTCACTCACTCACCGACACTTCTCATATTCTAGTTGTGAACATTTCCGCAAATATCTCACACTCTTTCGCTCAGTTACCGAAGTATCTCACACTTCAGCTCACCGAGACATCTCACAAACTTCACTCATGAGGGTCTTGGGCCTGTGACTATGGAGACTGCAATCTTCTGGGATGTGACGCCATGTTAACCCCACAGATGTTTACTGACAATTCAGCGTAACGTCCTACCTTAATTTTCGGCCTAAGAGGGCGAGTTGTGGAACTGCAGACTGGCTGCCCCTTGGAGGAGAGCTGTGTGTGTTTTTTTCTGTTCTCACGGCCTTAAATGTGAGAACTAGTAACTTCAGCGATTTGACGTCATGTAGTTTGGTAAATATTTTACAGACGTTTCAATGGAGATTCTTACTTCTACCTTCAGTGTAGAATAATGGAGTTTCAGGCAGAACGTTCTTTCCAGTTGATGGTAAGCTTCTACCAGAGCATAAGGCATCACATGCTTAAAGACAATAGACTATACTTATTTTTAACGGCCGTGCCATAGCTCAAGCGGTTAGTCGTTGGCTTCCCACCGCGGCGGCCCGGGTTCAATCCCAGGTCTGGTCAAGTGAGATTTGTGGTGGACAAAGTGGCAGTGGGGAAGGTTTTCTCCGAGTACTTCGGTTTCTCCTGCCAATCTTCATTCCACCAATTGCTCCACAATCACCCTCACCTATCATCTGGGGCTGGTACAATAGGCCGGAAGTGGCCGCAGTACAAGGGACTTAGTCCCACCCCACTAGCAATAAAAAAATACTTATTTTTAACCTACTTCCTTTCTCTGAGGAAATAAAAGGAGGCTAATAAGATGACCTTGCTTTCTGTGTTAGTGCGTTCCCTTATTTTGCTAGGCAACGGCTTGGTAAACAAGTTCCCGCGGCAAGAAATGCACATGCAACAACTGAACTGTTGGACGCAGTACTTTGTATGCTACTTATATCGTATAGAATACCCAGTATGGAAAGCAGACAGCTAGTTCTTCCCAGAACTTTGCTATATTGTTAGTCTTCTGATGGCGGATGTAACTGCTCCTGTTATAGTGTTTATGCTTCGCATTGCAGTTAGCACTCGCATGAGCTGAATGTTGCAGAATAACGTTAATATGGTTGAACCAACTAACTGGCTTACTACCTAATTAAATCGAGAAACCGGAAGTCGCTCAGATACTGTAAATATTCTCCGCCATTAACCGAACTCGATAGATCACAGGAAACAGAAAGAGAACAGCAAAAAAAAAAAAGTGAAGTTGTCCCTGTGCGCACTATGCCATAACTATATATGTAGTAGTGGAGTTGTAGCTCCACTGTTCTTCACCCCAGCATGGGGTGGAGCTGAGTGGTCTCCTTCACGCCTCGGCCGCTTTACACATAAGGAAATCCTCCCTGTAGTGAATGGATAGCAGGCTGGATAGGCCGCAAAGCCGGTCTAGACACTTTGGTGATAAAAATACTCACCTTCCCGGGATTGGAGCCACGACCGTAAAGCCTGTATCCCGCCGCTGTACCTACTGCGCCAGCTACTTTAGAAAAATGGGGTTTGACTTCGTGTACAGCTCGGGATGAGACCAATTGTCTGCTTTTGTATTGACGGTAGCGAACCTTTGGATTCGGCAACGGCTGGAGAAAAATATTTGAGTATTATGTTCTAGAGAATTGGTTTCACCGCTTTGTTGTTCCTCTAGAATTAGTGTCTAGACATTGGATGTGAATGTATATAAGTTATCCCGTGCGTGTAATTTTATATATCAGATGTCTTTCGCCAGATGATACAATCGCAGGCCCTTGACATTCTGTCGTCAGCTGCCTACCTCCCCCCTCCACTTTCCAAGGAAGTGCGTTACGATTTGAATATGAACTGGCTGAACGATGCGGCATGACTAATGCCACGTCGGCGCTGACACTGATGGATGCCGAGAGAAGTCCCACTCTTACAGGATGTTCCTATCCGGTCTGATTCATGATAAGCCCAAACAAATAACAATTGATTCGGAATTTATTTTTCAGAGAGAAATTTCTTCGCACACTCAATCCAAGGATCAAGTTTTCGGTTTTATTAAGCTGTTTCATCTGCCCAGATATGCTACCAAGTGAGCAGAACGCTAAGATTCGCGTTGAGGAAAGTGGATACCATGGAACGTACGTGCACACAAACTCCCGTGTCCTACGCGTGATTCAAATCTATGATATCATCAGCTCCTAGACCTAAGATTTCTAATTCTTTATCATCATCTTTGTCGTTTTCTTCTTCTTCTTCGTCTTCTCCTCCTCCTCCTTCTCCTCCTTCTCCTCGTCCTCTCTTCTCTTCCTCCTCCTCCTCATCCTTCTCCTCCTCGTCCTCATCCTTCTTCTCTTCCTCCTCATCCTCGTCCTTCTTCTCTTCTTCCTCCTCCTTCTTCTCTTCTTCCTCATCCTTCTTCTCCTCCTCATCCTTCTTCTCTTCCTTCTTCTCCTCCTTCTCATCTTTCTTCTCCTCCTCCTTCTTGAACTGCTAGATATTTCGATGTCAACTTTCTTCAAAGAATTCGGCTTTATGTTTCTTCTTGGGATTTTCTGTATTTGCCTTGATGATTACTTCATTCTGGTATGAACGGCCGTCTGGTCTGGTAGATAGGTGTTGTTAAATATAAGCACACTGCGACACACAGGCGACAATACAACAGCCGTGGCTAGGGAACGGCTCCAGAAACACATTGTTTTCCCGGCAACAACCAAACATGCAATAAAAGAAGAGACGTTTTCTGGTCGATCCGTGTCGGGACTATATAACGAGGACTAGAAGTCTGCAAGAGCTGGAACATAAAATTCAATGGAGATAAAACTCAGGCCATGAAATTCTTCCCACAGACATAGGCCTCCGAGGTTCATCTTACATTGAATGGAAGGAATATCCCCTTTGTCAGTCATGTAAAATATCTGCTTGTAATATTCGATAAGAGGACTACATGGAGACTGCACATAGAAATGATTGAAGCCAAGGGCTTCAGAACTCTTATTAGAATCTACTCCCTATTCAGATGTGAGCGTTTAAGCGTCAACACTAAACTAACCCTCCATCAGTAATGACTTATGCGTGTCCCGCCTGGGAATTAGCGGCAGACACCCACCTCTTAAGACTGCAGCGCCTACAAAACAAGGTTATGCGCGCCATTGGAAATTTTCCAAGACGCACATCGGTCCGAGATTTGCACACGGCTTTCAAACTTCACTCCGTATACGATTATACGTGTATAAAAATTGTGCAGGCAACATCAGAAGTCATACAAAATCATGAGGATGAACATGTTCGTGGTATAAGACAAGGTGAAACCATACATTGAAAATATAAGCGGCGGTCAAGCTTACGACAGTTCAAGTGACTAAGCTGCAGTTTTAGCATAAGACAAGTAAGATAGGCATGACCTGTGCTGACAGAGGACTTGTGTGTAGTGCAAGAGGAAGAATTTTCGATAACATGTTATATGTGCGAAATGGGCACTTGACAAAAGGCCAAGAATATTCGCAAGAGTCAAAACCCATCTTCTCGTCAGAGAGGATGTTACACAAGGACTATGACCGCAAGGGTTCAGTTGGAAAACAAATTCTAGCCGTGAGTATCAAGGGGCTTGGCGCTAAGACGAACTGATTGACGGTAAACCGCCAGTCGTAAAATAACTCTGACTCTGGGTCAGTTGAAATTTGTAGTCATGAGAGTGAGACTTCCACTGCTTGAAGCCGCTACCAAGCAACGGCTAGCGGACACTGAGGAGATTCTATGTGTGATGTACCTACAGTGGCACTGGGAGTGTGTAACTCAATTAGATTGTAGTGGTTATTTGGACGTAGTTACGTTCTGTCAGTGTCCAACAAATCCGATTAGCAATCCAAGCTCCGTTCAAACTCACTCAATCGCTTGAGGGTATGTAGGTGAAAGCGTAGGTGTGAACTACACAAATACAAGGCATCCTGCTCCAGAAACAATTTAAATCTCTTCCTTTCAGTAGTGTATCTATTTTGTAGTGCTGGAAGGGGCAATGTTTCTCTTCACCCTTTCAAATGATTTCTTTTAACTTTCTCTGATAATCACATAAGCCTGCGCCTATATCCTAAACCCACAGTCATCTCTTTATATTTTAATTGCTTTGATGGTTTGTTTTTGTGAACACCGGAGCGATGCAAGAAATTTCTGCTGCTCCGAAAGTTAAGTTGCGGTCTCGGTCAAAACATTCTTTGCCGTCGATGTTGTAAGATGTATTTTAAATTTAGTCTGAGTTCGTATTTGTACGTCAGTAGTTCTTTAATGGTACTATGCATTCCATTGTGTTCTATTTAAATCACGCGTCGTCATTAATTTTGAAAATTATACTTCCCACGCAATTTATTTTAATAATTCGTTCATAGAATTTCCCTTACATCACTATTTTAAGATTTAATTACGTATAGTATATTCTAGGGGGGCACGTTATAGCGTAGTTGGTTTAGGCACTATGCTACAAGCCGAAAGGTCGCGGGTTCAAGTCCTGATGAGGTCATTGGATTCTTTTTCAATTGACCTAATCTTTCCAACCGCACTATGGCCCTGGGGTCAACTCAGTCTCTAACAGAAATGCGTACCAGGAATTAATTAAATAATTTTCCTGGGGAGTAAAGCGCGGCCGGCGTGTAAGGCTGACAACTTTACCGCTATCCTTGAGCCGATTGTCTAGGTAATGTGGGACCGTCAACGTCTCACAACCCTATTGGCCTTCACGGACTGGTACAGGGATACCTTTACTTACTTTTACTTACTTTATAATATATCTGGGCTTATGTTTTGCGGTTCTGACGTCTACTTCATCAGTGATTAATAAGAGATTCGGCTGAAATTGAAGAGTTCTACCTTCTTGCATATAGCACCGTGTAGTTGTGTAGAAGTGCGCTGTTTCGGAGGAATGTACTAACCTCATCTTCAAGGTGTAAGAGTAAGCCAGGTACTAAGGCGGAAGGCTCTGCTTGTTGGTTTGTTACGTAGTTTGCTTTTCGATCCTCAAATTTAAGGTAGCACGTGCCTCCGAGGAACACCCTAATTAATATCTTCTTGTATCTGCATGAAACTTAGGCCAGACTTTGTCTTCCCATTTCTATACAGTGAAGTTATATCTGCGCCTGAGAAGGTTAAGGTTTGTTAGCTACAGTACGTGTAATTAGTGGATTTCTCTGATTTAATTGACAACTTGAGATGATTACGCTTACATAGAGGGGTCAACAATTCGTCTCCCGAGTACAGGAGTGTTCTATCTCCACTTTTGTGCGAAATGAGGTGTTGCGTCTCTCTGATTCTCCGTCCTCACATAGCACTTGCAATTCTGAGGTTTCAAAGCGTGGACTGTTCTATGTCACGTTTAAACTACAGCTGGTTCCAGTTTTCCGGAAACTGGTGTTGATGGGCAGGAGTCCAGGACTCACGTGATGATTAAAGAGACCTGCAAAAATAGAAGTAAGTCTGAAAGAGGGGGGGGGAGAGGGCAGTACATTCTGTAGCAACTTTGCTGTTGCTCTCACCCCATTTTACCCAACTTTATTTTGAAAAAAAAACAGTAGGCTTATGAGATCCCTTTGTTGTCTGTGTGTCTCTGTGTATCCCTCCTAACAATTTTTGAATGCCTGAGCCAATCTTTATGAACTTGGTACGCATGCCATACCACAAAATCAATTAAAACAGGTAATTTCTATATTCGAGCAATAATACCAACATTACAGTCTTTCGAATCGTTGCGGTAATAAAAGTGATGTTACTTAAGTGCCCGAGCTGATCGTCACGGAACTTGGTGTATGTATATAATGCTGAGCCAACATTAAGGGCGTAATTAATAAATTCCTTCCACCGCCAATACCAATTTTACAACTTATCGAATTTCAGAAGAAAAATTTACAATTGTTTTAAGGCTAGTACTAATCTTCATAGAACCTGGTAAGTATGCCATACTACATTAGGCCATCTCACTGACATACACCGTCCCGAGTAGCCTAAGGGTCTCTCGCATTCCCTTCTTTCTGAGGTTTCTGTTTGTGACATCTCACCTGTCTTCCAATTGTTCGTTTTTTTAAACGGTGATTACTCTCCAACGGTTACCACTGCTCCCACCTTAAGGTTTTTCTTCCCGAGCAGCTCTCTGATAGGGTGTCAACCACCATTATTCTTGACTTAGGGTTGTTCTTGATTTGTATACCACATCATTTATCCGGGTGACTATCCACACTGTCGACCTCGTGGTAACCTGCAGGGTTTCCATCCGGTCACTGGCCAGCTCCAGGTGTTGCCTGGAATAATTACGGATATTGCGCAAATGGTCCACTAAGTCTGCCGCATGATCGGTTGGGGGTCGTTCCTTGTCTGGAGGTGCCGCAAACAGTAGGTCGCATAGCAGTCGGAGTGAAACTCGTAGTGTCGTGAGTGTAGGCTCTGTAAGCTAGGATAAAGAGGGGTAATCTCTCTTCCCAATCCCTCTGGTGGAAGGCAGCAACCTTTCTTGAGTGCTCCTCCATGCCGTCCGACTGCGAGTGCAGACATTACTCACCCCCAGGCGCTGAGGAACCTCCTGTAGCAGACGAGACTGGAATTTACGGCCCTGGTCGCTATGTAACTCCAGAGGTATGCCGAAGCAGAAGAAGACGTCGGTGACTACAGCTTCTGCCACTGTCGAAGCCTCTTGATTGGGAATGACGTGGGCTTCCGGCCACGTAGTAAAATAATCGATAGCGATCAGGAGGTATCGGTTTCCTTGGTTGCTCCTTAGAAATGGGCCGCTACATCAATGGCTATCCTCTCGAACGGAGCCCCAACATTTTCCTGGTGCATCTGACCCAGATTCCGAGTACGAGGGTCGCGACTTGAAGCGCAGATGTCGCACATTCGACACAATTTCTCAAAATCGCATCTTTCCTGGAGCCAGTAGCACCGTTGCCGCACTTTATTTAAGGTTTTGTTGACACCCAAGTGACCTGACTATCCACCGTGTACTTCGGCCAGCACATCCTTCATTCTACTCAGAGGAAGAGTTATTTGGGCTATTTGAGATCGTCTATCGGTAGATTCCCAGTTGCGCTCTGGTATGCCGTTCCTCATAGCGAGCGAGTCCCACTGAGTTCAGTAGTTTTGTACGTTTCGATCCGGTCGTCTGTCTTATGCTTCCCGTAGGATGGGCCCCATATCTCCATCGCTTAGTTGTTCTGGTGTCAGAGCTGCTGGATCCCAGGCGATTGAGGCTATAACTGGAACCGCACGTCTGCCCGTGCCTCGATTTTTTGTGTCGTCGTGACACAGCATGGACATTGATGTGTGTCATTCCTTGACGGTGCTCGGAAGTAAAGTTGTATTCTTGTAAGCGCTGAATCCAGCGTGCGGTTACAAGAATACAACTTTACTTCCGAGCAAAGTTGTGTTCTTGTAAGCGCTGAATCCAGCGTGCGGTTTGTCCTTCTAAATTCTCAAAATTCATGAGCCATGTTAACGCAGAGTGGTCCGTGTGCAGGAACTCTTGTCAGTAGAGGTACGTATGGAGATCCTCTAGTGTCCTCACTAATGTAAGTAGATCCTTTCGGGTGATGCAGTAGTTTCTTACTGTATTAAGCTGTGATACACTCCTGCCCGCCCTACACTTGGGAGAACACTTCTTCAGCTCCAGAGTTACTTCCGCCTGTGTCCACGAAGAAACTTCCACCTGGCTGGTGGTAGGCAAGAATTACATTTTAGCGCTGTTCGGGATGTTTGAGTTTATCGGACTCTGCTGACGTGCTTTGTGCAGTTGTCAATATGCTGTGCATCGAAGCAAATTTACATTGCAGCTTTAACTTGAAATATTGTCCGCACTGTTCATCTACTTTTCGTTGTGTGTGTGTGTGATCATCTTGTCATATAAATCTCCATCATTCAGTTGACACAGCAATCTAGGAATCCGCAAATTTTCGATGAGCAATTACTTCATCTTTGAGGATTTATAGGTTTAGTGTGACTTAAGTCGCTATTATGCTTAAGTGACCTCGTATTTAATGGTTGACGGTTCTTGGGGAGGGGCTGGGGGTTAAAGTGTGTGGGTGTGGTGCTAACACTTCTCTCTGAAGGCGATTATTCAAAAGCTTTTATTGTGTCGAAAACGTTTTGGAAGGCCAGTTCGTGTGTCTGAAATAGTTGACGTGACATAAAGGAGACTCAACAACTTCGTCTCGGACGTAGGGGAAAGCATACTGACTGTCCTAAAAACATCATCTCATCTTATGTATACAATTATACGTCGCCATTTGCTTACTGCTTCATGTTTGTTTGATCGCTGTGGATCCCTCAATTTAGAATAAGCTCTTGATAGCGCTGTTCTCATCAGAGGATTGCAAGCACGAAGGAATGGACCATCTTATGTGGATGAAATGATAGGAATGCTTCTATTTACATCAACAGGATGAAAGGTATTTAGGCACAACCGTGGGAGCCAACTGGTCAGCTTTATGATACAACTGCTTTGCTTACAGGGAGGGAACCTGGTTTAACCATTCTGCAGGAGGGTCGGTGGGCACCAGAGCCACTGCTTCTACCGAGCGACGAACTCCTACTATCCGGTTACCTATTCCGTTGCTTGGTCATTATGCTGACTAAACTACTCCGGCTCCATTGAAATAAAAAGTTGTTGTCCTTGTGCTAAATTAATTAAGCACTATGTCATGAAGTCATGAAGTGCAGTTGTAGGTCCGCTATTCTTGACCCAGGCACTAATCCGAGGTGAATGGTTCGCCCTGGCCGCTCTACTTCGTATACATATTATAAGAGGATAAGGTTGCTCGAGAGCCAATCTGAACACTGAGGGGACGGGTAAAAATATTTTGTCCTTGCCGGGACTCCAACCCTGGGAGCGAGGCCCGTAGCCTGTCGCTACACCGGCTCAGTCGACAAAAGCAGAAGCGATGAGACTGCCGAATCTTAAAAATACTTACCCTCATAGCGCCCGATAACTTGTGGCCTTCAAACTGCCCTAAAATCACTACCGACACTTGAATATGTTACGTGCATTGTAGGAACAAGACTGCTGAGTCGCTCAGCGGCTGGTCTGTTGCCTGGATAATCAGAGAATCGAGGTTCAATTTCTGTCGAGGCAGATATTTTTATCTTCTTTGCCGTTTCATTACTGCCTTATGACGGATAAACTCTCGAACGCCGACTATGATTAAAATCCAGCCAACCGCTCAGGCGTCAGCGAAGTGTGCATACACATGTGAATGAACGAATGGATAGATAAACAAGGCAGAGTCCATGCACCAAGAATTTACTTACATGGGCGCCTTGGTGGCCGCCTGGTCCCTTATATCACTGTCCAAGGTGACGAAATCCCAAGCAAGCTGTAGCCTCACAGTCACATAGGATTCGTCATATCTGAACAATATAAGACGTGAAACCAGCAGGCATTTCATGATCAAAAAGAGGGATGTCTGAAAGACAAAATCGATCAGCTTCCAACGAACAGTAAAAACAAGAATATTAGACACACGTATAGAGGAATAAATGACTTTAAGAGGGGGTACCAACCTAGAAGTAACTTAGTGGCTGATGAGAATGTTGATCTGCTTGCAGATGGTGGAAGAACTATTTCTCTCAGTTATTGAATGTACATACGGTCAGCGATGTTAGGCAGACAGAAATGCATACAGCTGAGCCGTTAGTACCTGGTCCTGATGCTATTGCAAAATTGAAAAATTATAAATCGCCACGTAGTCATCAAATTCCGGCAGAACTGATTCAAGCAGGAGGCGAAATATTACATTCTAAGATTCATAAGCTAATTAATTCTACTTGGAATGAGGAAAACTTTCCAGATCAATGGAAGAAGTGTATTATTTTACCAATTTAAAAGATAGGTGATAATACTGACTGTAATAGTTATCGGTGGATATCACTGCTCTCAACTTCATACAAAATGTTATCCAGTATTAGTCTCTCAAGGTTAAGTCCATATATAGACGGAATTATTTGGGATTATCAGTGAAGGTTTCGACGTAGGAGATCAATAACTTATTTTTACAATGTGCAGACTGACCACTGAAATACTATATAGGTCAAACTGGGCGAGAATTTAAATTAGAATTAAAAATGTATGAAAGATGTAAAGAGTAATGGACAAAATTACAAATTCGCCCAACACATAATAAACACTACACAAGAATACCGTACAATAGACCACACAATGGAAATTTTACATATTGGGAAGAAAAGACGAGCATTGGATACCTACGAACGATTTCATATATATAAAGTCAGTAAAGAAAATATGCAGTTATATGATAATTTTACCGAAACATTCAAACCAATATTTTATGTAATAATAGTAGCAGCTTACCAATTACACATCATCCTAATTGTAAAAAATGAATGTAGTGTATAAGTACGTAAATATTATAAAATTTAAGAAAGGTACTGGTGCTTGAAGCAGCTTAAAGTATATAATTTATTGTAATAAGAGTATAATAGCTGCTTCTAGTTCAAGTTCTTTGGCGTGTATGCTGCTCCTGCAGTAGCTGACTGCGAAGGTGCCGTTAGTTCTATCTCCTGTCCCTGTCTCCGACGAATTCGTTCCATGTGATTATTATGGTACGCTTTTGTGGTTCTGGAAAACAAATCATAATCTTCCAGTTTCAAATGTTTTTCGGTGTGTGAGCCGGGATAGCGCAGCCGGTATAGCGACTGGCTACGGGCTGGACGACCAAGGGGTCGGAGTTCGAGTCCTGGTGGGGGCAAGAATTTTCATTGCTCAATGTCGTCTAGACCGGCTCTGGGATCCACCCAACATCATATCCAAAGAGTATCGGGGGCTCTTTTCCCGGGGGTAAAGCGGCTGAAGCGTGAAGCTCATCACTCACCTCTAACTAGTGCCGATGTCAAGAAGACTTGGATCTATATATCCACTGCTCCATACGTCTTCACGGTGTAGTGCTTACTTAGTTAAACATAGGAACAATTTTACCTTACGTTTACCATATAAATTATGATGTGGTTTAGTGTATTATGATCTGTTTCACTGAATTACGGCAATGTCATATTATGCGTGATACTCTGAGATTGTTACGTGGCACTGCTGTTGTTCGATGAAGTTATTTGTAATAAACATAGTCAGATTAGTGGCTTGTGGAATGGTTATTTGCTTTCAATATTTTATAAATTAGTTGATTTCTTGCCTTAATATACTTACCAGTACGTATAGTTGCGTAATTCAGTATATGGTGATTAGCGCAGTCCGTATAGCGACTTGCTAAGCGTTGGACGGCCGAAGAGATGGGGTTCGAGTCCTGGTAGTGTCAAGAATTTTTTGTTCTGAAACGTCGTCCAGACCGGCATTGGTGCCCTCCCAACCTCCTATCCAAAGGGTACCAGGACCTCTTTCCCCCGGGGTAAAGCGGCAGGGGCGTGACGCTGAGCACTCAACTCCAACTAGTGCCCATGTCAAGAAAATGCGTATCTATACATCCATTTTCTCATATGCCTTCATGACGTAGTGTTTAATTAATTAAGCACAGGGTCAACTTCGCTTGTTTTCACAATGGCCCCATTCATAGGAAGATGTGTCTTTAGAAGATCGTACGTGTTTTCCGTCCGTTCGCCTTTTTCGACTCGAGAATTCCTGCACTGGCTTGTAACATTTTTATATCTATATATCCCCATAACCTTAAAGACAGCCAAGATGTCTCCGTTACAGACAACAGATGGCTAATGTAATCTTGGGCAGTGGTACCTCTAATCATGGGAAACACGTGAACACACAGCGTGGGAATAATACAGGATTTCTTAATCTCGTAGATATTACGTGTAGTTGCCACTGCGCTTTGAGGGGTTAAACCCGGGATGTGTTGGTGTTCATTCCCCATTTTGAAACTTCATTTTCACTGCATTTGGAAGTTAAGTCCATGACTGTTTCAGACTGTTAACCGGAATTGATTCAAATAGAACGCCGACCATGGCCACATCTGAGAGAAGAGATCTCAATGCAATTTCAGTTCAGCCCACGTAGGATGTTCATTGATCAAAAGGCACTGAAGAAAACACTTCTTCCGGTTTTCTCCTGCCATTCTCATTCTACCAATGCCCCGTATTCATTTAACTTCAGGGGCAGGTGGAATAGTCCCATTTAACTCCTCAGCGCACGACAGCCAGTCTCTTTCCATTCCTGCTCATTGTTACGTCACGAGGAAATTTTCGCAATTCATAAGACCATGTTTTTTTTTATTGCTAGTGGGGTGGGACTAAGTCCCTTGTACTGCGGCCACTTCTGGCCTATTGTACCAGCCCCAGATGATAGGTGAGGGTGATTGTGGAGCAATTGGTGGAATGAAGATTGGCAAGGGAAACCGAAGTACTCGGAGGAAACCTGCCCCAGCGCCACTTTGTCAACCACAAATTCCACTTGACCAGACCCAGGATCGAACCCAGGCCGCCGCGGTGGTAAGCCAGCGACTAACCGCTTGAGCTATGGCGCTGTACCCAAATTGATAGCAGAATGTCACTCAGTTTTCATGCTATTAACAGCGCTCATACAATGATACTGAACTGGAATAACAATGTGTTCTCTCCGGTGATGTTTTCTGGGGGAAATTTGCGAATTTTGTTTCGTCAAATTTAGACACTACAATACTGACTGCTGCCATTCATTGCTAACGATTTCCGTTCATATTTGCAATTACTAGGAACACTTACTGCCGAATTACAAACGAGAGAATACCGAGCCTTGAGCTTTTATGAATTGGTTCCAGCCACATAACTACGGCGTATAGGAATAGCAGGATCTTCCAAATCCGCGTTATATTTTGAAAAGGCTGGAGAGTATTTTGTGCCCCGACCACGCCCCTTCAAACTTGTCCAGCTGCTTCTTGTATCAAATGTGTGAGAGTAGGGGCAGAGGAGGTGTGCAGACGGTGGGACAAACTGATCCAGTTGTGGGCCGCTTGAACCAAGTCCGATGCCGAAAACCATTCGGTCGAGGACAGGAATATCACGTTTCGGGATAAAACAGCATGCTCAAAAGTCAAACTCTTTTGTTTGGATCGTTGATTCGCTATGGGTGAAAGGGCGAAATATGGTTTGTGGCTTGTCAATTAACAGCTTGGAATTCTGTGGGTTCCCGAACGTCAAATGAAAACTGAGTTTAGACTTTTGGTCAACCACAGCGGTGAGACTTTGTAACTTATCTTACGGCGCTGCAGCATGTATATCGTCGACTGGTACTATGGTTGATGAATGAAAAAGTAGAAGAGTTAAGGGAGGAAGCGGTACTACTTACAGCGACTGAGGAATATCACGAAAGGCTTCAATTAGAGTAACCAGTGTCTAGGCCTAGACAGAAATCTGAAGCCCACTTCCGTTTCTAATCTAATTTAATCGTCTCTTTAGGAAGCGACATAAATAACATTCTAACTTCCTCTCCCTGTTAATTGCAGAAATAGAGCACTTCCAAACTTCGCTCTGAGTCACCGTATCCTGGTCCAAGTTAAGGTAGGGAGCTCATTCTTGTACTAACCGAACACTCTTTAAGCGTGGCTTCATTTGGTATTGTGACATGTGAACTCATTGCCAGGCGTCGACTCGATAAATACCCCGCGATACGCGAACGCAACAATAAGATGAATGTTTATGGGCTCGTTGCTAGGCAACAGTCAGCTCGCCAATGGATTTTCGAAACAGCTATCACATGACTTGTTGTCAATGTGGACTGCGCCATACAACAGTACAGGGGCTGTGTTTTCTGTGCGTGGTCCGTGTCGAGAGGATATGAGAGAATACGGGAGTGGGAATTGGCTTCACTTGAGTTCTGAAGTTCCAAGGGAACAGCAGTATGGCCAGAAGTTAGAAGACTTAGTGCGTGACGTTACATATGCTATAGTTACAGTATTCTTGAGAGTGTAAGAACTAATTGTAGTTACGGCGAGTGAAGAGTCCAGGAGGGTTCAGCAGTTGTGAGTACAAGGATGAAAACGGAACATTAACTGAATGGACTGTGAAGATTGCATTTCTATGTTGAGATCCGTTGCTGGGAGACGACTAGTGAAGACGGAGATCCTAGTGCGTGTGCAACGGTGAACTGGAAAGTGTGTAAATCAGCGATAGCGCTGTATTAATTGTAATTAAGAGAACTTATAACTGAAGTGCTAATAAATCCAATCATCCGAACTAGAACCCATTATTTTTGTCACGCTTACCATCCTACACGTGACTATCTATCTATGACTCTACGTTCCTTTTTTGGCATTGGTCGCTTTTCAGTTTCTTAATCTTATACACATTCGGTAGGACTCCTTGGACGGGGGATAAGCCCATCGCAGGGTCTCTACCTATACAAAGAACAACACAAACAGAGAATAGAAGCACATAGATATCCATGCTTCGACTGGAATTCGAAACCACGTCAGTGTTCGAGCGGGCGAAGGTTTTTCATGCCTTAGACCGCGCGGCCACTGTGATCGGCTTTCATTTTATATTCCACAAGCAATACATTGTAGCTCATTAATGCCTTGCGTCGACATTGAAGTTTTCTTGGCTAATGAAAGAGCTGTTTAGCCAGATTGATGCAAGGTTTTCGCGCAAAGTTCAGTATTCATGCCAATAGAGCTTAGAAATTTACATCTTGAGACACGACAATGATGAGAAGATATGATTTCCTGTCTCTTGTTGTTTGATGGCGCACAATGAGTCACATTGGCGCCTGGTCATCACGGTCCATCCAGCCTTTAGATCATATCTGAAGAAAATGGAGTAAAGATGCATATCCTTTGTAGGATTCAGGACTCTCACAGCAGTGACAATGAAGGATCGTATATTCTGGGATATAAAAAGTGTAGTCCTTTTAAATGTCATGAAGTTTCTGAGGAATATGTCGCCTCCATCTTCAGGGTTAACGTGTAAGGCACGCAAGAATCCCAACAGAACTGCTTGCAAACAGTTGACAAAACTCTGTGTCTCTTTGTCAATATATTCTTTCGTTATTTGGCCAAGTGATAAATTAATTTGTAGAAATGTTTACTGAAGTCATAGGTCTTCACGAAGCTTGGTGTGAATATAGTGCCACCAGATATCACCCAACTTATGTACTTTGTAAATTTCAAATGTTAATAATGCTAGCATAACATTCCTGAGATATTCAGAGCTATCCATGATGCAGTACCTTGCTACAGATATGCTGCCGGCGGATCGTGAATATCTGTGTGATAGTAACTAACAAACTCGATGGAGACCAGGCCCTTTGAGAAGTCGCCAGTNTTCGCAAAAGAAGCAGATATCTTTTCAAACCCAGAGTATGACGTAGACAAAAAGGGGCCGAACACTTTTGAAATTCGCATGATTCACGACATTTCTTCCATGANTGGAGTAAAGATGCATATCCTTTGTAGGATTCAGGACTCTCACAGCAGTGACAATGAAGGATCGTATATTCTGGGATATAAAAAGTGTAGTCCTTTTAAATGTCATGAAGTTTCTGAGGAATATGTCGTCTCCATCTTCAGGGTTAACGTGTAAGGCACGCAAGAATCCCAACAGAACTGCTTGCAAACAGTTGACAAAACTCTGTGTCTCTTTGTCAATATATTCTTTCGTTATTTGGCCAAGTGATAAATTAATTTGTAGAAATGTTTACTGAAGTCATAGGTCTTCACGAAGCTTGGTGTGAATATAGTGCCACCAGATATCACCCAACTTATGTACTTTGTAAATTTCAAATGTTAATAATGCTAGCATAACATTCCTGAGATATTCAGAGCTATCCATGATGCAGTACCTTGCTACAGATATGCTGCCGGCGGATCGTGAATATCTGTGTGATAGTAACTAACAAACTCGATGGAGACCAGGCCCTTTGAGAAGTCGCCAGTTGTGCGGCTACTCAAGATCAAGACAGTCAATACCAGCCCACCCTCTCACTCTACCTACACGTTAGGCAAAATCGTCCCTATGCTTAGTTTATTAAACACTGGGGGGAGTGGATTTATAGCTCCGCCATTGTTGACATCGGCACTAGATGGGGTTTAGTGGTGAACTTCAAGCCCCGGCTGCTTTACCCCTGGAGAAGGAGTCTCAGAGTCTTTTGTTTAGGAGGCTACGTGGGCCTCAGAGCGAGCCTAGGCGCTGAGGAATAAGGAAAATCTCTTAACCGGAGCTAAACCCCGGTCGTCCAGCCCGTAGCAATCGCTGCAGAGCTCACTTACTTTCTGGAAGCAGGCGAAAATAACACGTGGTGAGAACCCCACACACATCTTCCACCCATCCGCTGAAGTAAGAGGAGAGACAGACAAGAAGGATTATTAGATAAAATATGCAATATGTAAGGGTAAATAGAAAACTGTTGGGCTTAGAGATGTTTCGGAGGTCTCGGCACTAGACACCGACTATTCCGACAGGAATTTTGTGATTTTTCTGTCTCACCGGACAAATCCTGGGATAGAGACTCAATTACGAAACGATCGCTTCCTCCCAGTTCATTTCTAATTAGTCATTCGTTTACTTATTCAACTATTCGACCCTAAATAATCAGGATACAGCTGCAATATGACCCTGGGGTCTACTCAGCATCTAACAGATATGAATACCAAGAATCTTCCTGTGGGGTAGATGGTGGCCGGCACATAAGACTGACAAATTTACCGCCATCTTTGAGCCGATTTTTTTGAGAAAATGTGGGAGCCTCGACGTCTCACAACCCTATAGGCCTGCACGGCCTGCTACAGCGATAATTTTACCTTGGTTATTATCAGCGTTGTCAAATAACTGCAAGAAATAGGAATGAAAGGGCTGGGAGAAGACACAATGAAGACAGAGATAAGGCAGAAGAAAAGGAGACTCTAGACAGTATGAACTGGCGAGGGAGAGAAATGTAAGGTGTGGAGGAAAGGAGCTCATGCAAAGAAATAAACAAAGGAGCGCTCAAGAAATGTAATATGACAAAATGAAGAATTTAAGTGACCCAGAATTGAAGTCGAAACTAGAGACAGCAGCAAGGAAACGAAACTGAATGGGATGAGGAAAAACGAAGAAGATGGAAGGAACGCGAACTGTCTGTCGACGCCGTTGTTCGCATGGCCCAAACAGTATATCTGTTTTTGGAAGAACGGCTCAGGCAGAACCGGGATTAGGCTGGACGATGGAGGAATAAGAGTGAGTTCCGTGGGGGAATAAACGATTTCCATCACGTGATTGGAAGCAAGTACTTGTCTCTTTTGCACACATTTCCGTTGCTCTGATAACGTGACACCTCTAACCGCAAAAGTTGGCACTAATTTGTCCGATAAGCTGCAGTCGTTCGGTCGGTAGAGTTCGCTTGCGGACTAGAGGCCACGGAGTTTTTTTGTTGTTTGTTCAGTATATTTGGCAATTAATTCTGACCGGCTGTTGAGCCAACGCAACTTCCTATCAAGCGGGTACTGGGATTTCTTTCCTAGGAAATAAACCGGACGGGGTGTGAAGCTGACCACTTACCTGTATCTAGTGTCCAGGTTAATAATACGTGGGTTCTCTTCTGTGTTCATTTCACGAAACCTTAAGTACCCAGAATACATAATAGCTCCGAATGCAAAAACGACTGATGTAGAATGAATCGGGAAAGGATCCGGGGAGTCATTCGTAGAGTAGTCGAAGTCATATCCCGCAATCGTCGGTGAAACACCGAAGAAAATTAAGAGAAAAAATTCAGTGTGTCCCTGAGGAGACCGCAAGCGAAGAGACCGTGAGAACCGGTAAAAGCAGACTTTTACCGGTTCTCACGGTCTCTTCGCTTGCGGATTTCTTATATTTTTCCTTCTACCCTGAAGATGGAGGCGATATGTTCCTCCGAAACGTCGGTTAACCCCACATATACACGGTGCCAAATCCCAGAAGACTGCTTTCTTCATAGTCACCGCCGTGAAAGCCTCAAATCTTACAAAAGAGAACAGGTTTCAGCCTTCTCACAAAACCTCTCTCTTATGGGTGAGCTGAAGCATTTCACGTTAGCGTCGAAAGAAACCCACTGAACAAGGGCGCTGCTGCTTATTGACACGAATCATATATAAATTAAAATTGATTGTAGTATCATTTATCAAACGCAGAGCAGCTGATTTTGCCAGCTGTTGCCGGACTGCAGAAGCCTTTGTTTACCCAGCGAGATGGCACCAGAAACTTTCGTGCAACTTATGAAACGTATAATTATTAACCTCATAAAAAGGAACACGAACGGGCAAGCTAATTCTGACGATGGAAGCGGTGGGTTTCTCGAAACGAGCACCCATATGGCCGTAATTTTCATAATCAGGGCTGTGAGAACTGCAAACTTCACGCATGTTGCCATTAAGTCTTAACGGTCTTGACGCTGGTGTAAAATAATATTCCTGAGTACTTCCGTTATCACGGATTTTTAAATCATAGGTGGTGAGTGACGCAGGAATAAAAGATGGGTCAGGTGGTGGTACCAGGGCGTGGCTCCGTGAAGGGTCATGAATGAAAAGTGAAACAAAAAACGGAAAGACTTTGATACTTAATTATGATATTACGTAATTTTACTAAAGAAAAAATATTTATCCAGTTTCAAGGCAAGAGAAGAATTTTTATAATGCATAAAGGAGAATGTATGTCTAAGCGTACATTTATATTGAAAAGGAGCAGTCGAATACTCAACACCCAGCTTCACTGGGAGCGTATTTTGACTGATTGTTCCGTAAGATCCGACATAGGCCCTTAACTTTGAAGTATTACCATAAAAAAAGGTAAAGTTATCCCTGTAACAGGACGCGAATTCTCATAGGGTTGTGAGACGTCGAGGCTCCCACATTTTCTCTAGACATTCGACCCACGGTTGGCTGTAAGTTTGTCAGCCTTACGCGCCGGTCGCGCTTTACCCCCCAGGAAGACGGCTGGTACTCATTTCTGTTAGAGGCTGAGTCGACTCCAGGGCCATAGTGCGGCTGGAAGGATTAGGTCAGTTGAAAAAAGTCCACGTCATCGGGACTCGAACTCGCGACCTTCCGGCTTATAGCATAGTACCCAAACCAACTACGCTACCGCGTGCCCCGAAGTATTACCATAACACTTCGGAAACTGAATGTTTCTTTATCTTGTCAGAGGTTGGAGGATGGTGCTCACAAAGGGCCGAAGAGAGCAGGTGATCTTGTTTCAGCCTGTCACGTGATGAAGGAAAGCGAAAAGGGATGCTCTGTCAAGGAGCTCACTGTTCACTTCATATGCGATGAAACAAACGGAAACGGCGTTCGTAAATTTGTGTACATGAGCTTCGACCCTTGGAGCTTATTTAGAATTACAGTCTTAGATTTTTAAGTCAGAAACGTACCGTTTTCCCTTTGGGACACCGAGGTCTGTTGGTTGTTCTGCTCTTGCTAGTGGCTTGCTTGTGTTGCTATTTGATGCTGAAGTTGTAGATTTCTTTTGAAACGTTGATGAGCCCCCCGCCCCGTCACTAGCTACCCTGCATCATACTCACTGCCTTGTGAATCCCAGATCCAACTCAGTTGTCCTCTGTGCTAACTTAAGTAAATTTCATGCGTTTCGGGCCGGAAGCTGCCCTC
>NW_019737093.1:199781-279379 GCF_002891405.2 Cryptotermes secundus | reverse complement strand
TACCCTGATCTGAGATCCTATAATTCTGCACCATGGAGGATACGGACTGAGAGAGTCGCACTGCCAAATCCCAGAAGACTGCTTTCTTCTTGATATGAATCCAGTTATCACCATCTTCACATATTACTCAGAGCAGAGTTTTAATATTATAAACCGATTTACGCAGAGGCATGCGGTAGCGTAGTTGGTTGAGGCACTATGTTACAAGCCAGAAGGTCACGGGTTCGATTCTAGATGAGGCTACTGGATTTTTTTAATGATCTAATCTTTCCAGCCCCAATATGGCCCTGGAGTCGACTCAGCCGCTAACAGAAATGAGTACGAGGAATCTTTCCAGGGAGTAAAGGGCGGCTGGCGCGTAAGGCTGACAGCCTCACCGCCGTCTGTGAGTCGATTTTATAGAAAATGTGGAAGCCTTGACGTCTCACAACCCTATAGGCCTCCAGGGCCTGTTACAGGGATAGCTTAACTTAACCTAATCTAAGCCTACGTAAACCAGTTGCTAAACTATGGATGTGCGGCTGCTATGAATGCATTTCTCAGGGGCATTTGAGTACCTGATGTAGTTTGCAAGGGAGCCTGGTAAATCTCTTACGATGATGTAACGGTATATCTGTCTGAGGCACTCTCGTTCCCAGAGCAGTTGGAATATTCTTTCATTTTTTATCGTTTTGCAAGGTCAGAACTAAAGTTATCATTTCCCTACAGGAACAGCTAACCCTTGGCAGTTGTCGCACAGACATGAGACATCCTCCAGTTGTGGAGGAAATCGACCATAGACTTGAGCAATTCAACAGGGGCAAGTCAGATGTTTCGGTTGATATTAATCTCATAGGGGGCACGCGGTGATTTAGTTGGTTCATGCACTATACTACAAGCCGGAAGGTCGCGGGATCGAATCCCGATGAGGTCATTGGATTTTTTTTCAATTGACCTAATCCTTCCAGGAGCACTATGGCCCTGGGTTCGACTCAGCCTCTAATAAAAGTGAGTACCAGAAATATTCTTGGAATGTTCTTGGGGGTAAGGGGGGCCGGCGCGTAAGGGTGACAACCTTACCGCCATCTATGAACCGATTGTCTAAAAACTGTGGGAACCCCAACAGCTCATTACTCTATGGGCCTCCACGGCCTGTTACAGGGATACCTTCACTTTACTTTTATTATTCACGTCATACGAGAGTAACAAGAATGTGGGCTTCTTCAAAGATATTTTTGAATCGATATTTTGTCCTTGCAATGGTGCAGACGAAACTGATAATTTCACAAAATTTTCCAACTTAATCAAGTATACGAGGACAGGCGACAGGCTGCGTGTGGCTGTACCCCGCCCCATCATCATGGAGCGGTGGTTGTGCTCCATATGCACACCAATATAGCTGCTGCTACTGCTGATGACGGTAGCCAGCGCTGTCATACTCTTGTGTCTATGTGGTTGATTACATTTCGTCACGATTGCTTTCAGCAATGTTAACTTCAGCTCAGACAGACAATGGCTGTCCGCAGCCGTCATGTGCCGAGGCTGGTACCGCCAAGTGGCTGCAGAACTTACACTGCAGCTACAGTAGAAGGTGCATTACGCTATGTTTGAGGATATCTTGTCCATTAAAACTGAATTGTTCTCGGTTCAGACCCCGCTCAGCAGAACGAACCCCAGAGACCTTTCGGGACTCTCACCCTTCTAGTGACGGCGACCCCCTAGAACAGTACATATATATCTATGGGAGCCCCGGTGGTGTGTGTGTTGAAAGGAGGAAACTGGATAGCTTTAGTACCTATTTACTCATAGAGAAAGCTTTAAAATATTTTTCAGCAGTCACGAAAATTTCAGTTCAGAGCTTTGTTACACGTCCCTATTAGGCTGTTAGGTGACAACGTGAATCCAAACGGAAATGAATAATTCTACGCCTACAGTAAGCTATAAAATGTTCCTGTAAACTCATGAAACAATTCTAGATTTGTTTCATGGACCACAGCTACAGTTTGCGAATACACTTTCTGTGAAGTGTTACTCTCTTGCCAAAATTGCATGGATACAAGCATACTTTACCAGTTTGAGGAACCATTCCTTATGAGCTTCTGTGTCTCATTTTACTGTATATAGCACTTCATACACCCGCTGTCATTTCGAATATGCGAATGCACTTGCTGTCTTGTCTGGGGGGGGGGGTTGCTCTTGAGTTACGTCAGTTTCAGAGGGAGGGTTCACTATCCATAACTATGAGGAAAGAACGAAGCAATGTGGGACCTGGATTGTATTGTCCGCCTGTACATACCCACTCTCACTCCATTTGACCTTGAATCAGATTGACACTCAATTTTAAGCCATCTTATCAATGATACTAAAATGGCGGCTATGCTGAATTCTGAGGTTGGTTCAGCATTAACGAAAGTCGCCTTGAGAATTTCATATTTAGTGTAGTGGAATCTTTGAAAATACTCAGTTAGTTTGGTAGCTTTTTATATATATAGGATATTTCTAATTGCGATAAACATTATGATATCGACCCTTATCATGGGTCAGGAGATTGGCTACGTGCTGGCTTCTCACCGTTTCCAGAACAGAGGCTACTGGCTAAGTTAATTACTGGATGTATGTTGGGATCTCCTAAACTAAAAAACAGCTTGCCTTTCCTTTTTTCTTGATCCAATAAAGCAAGATTTTGCAACCTTCCGTCTCGTTCAAACCAGCCAATTCAATTCTGGGGGAGGAAGTTTCTGAAATCGGTAAAAAATAAAAAGGTGTCTTCCTTCAGAGGCCCTAGGCTTAAACTCTGTAAAGTTCAGTGACTTTGTTTGGACGTGTCGGGGTGCAATCCGGCTACGAATTCGAAATCTGGAACTTAGCAAATATTTCGGCTTACAAGACGACCAACTCAGCGGATATAAGTTCACTGAAGTCGCTGTTTGGCGATTCAAGTGATTAAATTAAATAAGTAAGTAAAGGTATCCTGTAACAGGCCGTGGAGGCCCATAGGTGCGTGAGATGTTGAGGTTCTCACATTTTCCAGACAATCGGCTCGTAGATGGCGGTAAGGTTGTCAGTCCTACGCGCCGGCCGCCCTTTACCCTAAGAATATTCCTGGTACTCATTTCTCTTAGAGGCTGAGTCGACCTCTGGGCCATAGTGCTTCTGGAAAGATTAGGTCAATTGAAAAATAATCCAATGACCTCATCGGGATTTGAACCCGCGACCTCCCGGCTTCTAGCACAGTGCCTCAACCAACTACGCTACCGCGTGCCTCCAAGTAATTAAATTCGAAAGTTATTTTCGGAAAATTTGAAAATGTTTGGGTTTACGTCTTCCTAACGCTGCAGAGAAACAGTGAACGGTTCTGCTTGTGGGTTGACAATATCCTGCTGTAGTGATCCGTCATCCTCTGAGTGAATGTGCGCCGCGTGAGTGTGTGCCTCTTCTCCTCTTAACTCGCCTGCGTCAGAGTCAAGGGCCCGCCTTACCTAAGCTAACCACATCAGACCAACCTTAAAATTTTGTATAATCAATCCATACAAAGGAATAAAATTGGTGCCCCACCCCAAACAAAAAGACCATTCACTGGTAATTCCTGGGTCCGACCGTAACAACTACAGCAGTTATTCAAGAAATCAGAAATTATCTACAGCTACAAACAATTATTCATACTACAAACTTACATAAGGAAAGCTTTATTTTATGAAGTTATGATTTCCTACGTGAGACAGGATAGCGCAGTCAGTATAGCGAGTGGCTACGGGCTGGGCGACTGAGAGGTTGGGGTTCGATTCCAGGTGGGGTCAAGAATTTTCACTTCTCCATGTTGTCCAGACAGGCTCTACGTTTCAGCCAACATCTTATCCAGTGGGTACTGGGGGCTCTTTCCTTGGGGGTAAAGTGGCCTGGGCGTGAAGCTGACCACTCACCTCCAACTAGTGCCGAGGTCAAGGAAATGTGCTTAATTATTGAAGCTCAGGGACATCTTGACCTCTTACCTTTATGGGTTCTTACACAGTTTTGTGTGTCTTATTTGTAATTTCTCCCATGCCCCACATACACCCGCCAGTTTCATTACCCATGACGTTGGCAGCATGATATGGTCCCTCCAGCGCAGCAGGGCGTCTCCGATTGGTCCCGGTGTTGACGCGAGCAGGACAGTCACTTGTTACTCTTACATCTATGTAGCATATTTAACCAAGCATACATTGTCGAAATGTGGCATCGGTTGGCGGAAGTGGCTTTGAAGGAAACGGTAATGCTCTGTACTCTCTCGGCATTTTCCTCGAGAGAGTCAGTCTCAGGGCAGACGATAGCCCCAAAAACTTTCGAACGGAGGACCTCCTGAATACGAGACTGTAGTGTACCAGTAGACCGCCATATTCGAGGCTTTGCTGATGGCAAGTACAAACAACACATGGATGCTACATTGAGCAGGGAATGTTGCGTATTCCTCAGGGCCAGGAAAATTGCAAAGAAGAAGGCCAAGTCTTAACGCAGTGTACATTACGTAGCGCAAGAAATATAGGCTGCTTGCCGTATGAAGTTACGGCTAGGCCTACTTAGTGGAAATGAGGACCGTATGACTTTCGTTCAGATCAGTTTTCACTCTAAGATGTCCTACCCAAATGAAACCCTTAATTTGTAATTAGTTTAGTGCCTAGTTCACTCACTCACACCCGATCGGCTTGACGGCGACCAGAGAACTAGCCTCTCATTAATTTCTTTAAACATAGAATTCATCTAATCAATATTCTTAATCTGGAGCCGGGATAGCTCAGTAGGTATATCGAATGGCTACGGGTTCAACGATCGAGGAGTTGGGGTTCGAGTCCCGGTAGAGTCAAGAATTTTCTCTTCTCCATGTCGTCTATACAAGATCTGTGGTTCACACAACCTCTTAACCAATGGGTGCTGTGGACTCTTTCACGAGGGTAAAGCGGCCGGGGCTTGAAGCTGACCACTCACCTCCGAGTGAGTGCCGAGGTCAAGAGAATGTGGATCTATACATCCACTAACCCATACGCCTTCATGAAGTAGTGCTTAATTAGTTAAGCACCTGGACAATATTACGTTTAACTTTTAATATTCTTAATCAGAGTCCTGCCTCACGACAAATGCATTTCCCCTCCTTCATTAACCGACCGCTCAGTTCCTCACGGGGAAATGTTCCGTGTTCTTTGTGGGCTTCATAAGAAACGCACAAAAACAAAATCACTGTTCTGTCCGAACGCATATAGTAACGGACCTGACCAACGAATTGTCAGGCAACGGCTTGATAAACAGCCCGCGATACACGCACGCAAAAATAGAACTGGATTATGCAATCCGTTGCTAGGCAATGGCTCGGTAAACACATTTCCGCGTATCGTACCGTGCTATGCAACGCGCTGACGTCATCAAGAATAAAGTAAAAAAGTAAGTAAAGCTATCCCTGTACCAGGCCGTGAAGGCCCATACGGTTGTGAGACGTTGAGGGTCCCACATTATCTAGACAATCGGCTCAAAGATGGCGGTAAGGGTGACTTCACAGGCTAGGAGCAGCTGAGAGCACAAGGACGAGAATGGAGCATGTCCTTAGTGAATTGTGAAGATTAGTTTAGAAGAAATCAGGATAGAGGAGTACAAAGTGATTGAAGACGAGNGAGGGGGTGGGTTTCCCCATGCACCGCGACTAATAGTCTATTGTACGTCCCCCTTTGATATTCTACCAGTCTCCATACCCTGCCGGTACTGGTTCTCGCTATCAGCCCCGTTCAGTCAGCGAGGCTGGCTGCGGTACCCGATGCTTCCCCATCTACCGGAGGCATTGGAAACTACTTGGGCGGGAAACTTTTTACCTAATTTAGCTCAGAGGTCTCCTAGAGACATGAGGATCTTTTACGTGCCGTAATTCTACGACAAGGGACCCACGGCTTAAAGTCCCTCCCGGAGGACTTGTTCCCGGATTTTTTCCGCCCTTAAAAATTCCGCGACCTCCGCCGGGTTTGAACCCGCGTACCTTGAGTCATGAGGTGGGAACGTTACCCCTAGACTACGGAGGCCGCTCAAGGTGCTAATAAATCCAATCATCCGAACTAGAAGCCGTCATTTTCGTCAGTATTTTTCAAATGTTAAAGCTCGCGGTACCTGTAGTATCCAGTCTGGTTTTAAAGGCTTAAGCCGTTCAGTAGTTGGTGCAGGCTCCCGACATTCCGCGCGCTCTGTGCAACGAACGCCTACAAATGTGCTTCGTGATTATGAGCCACGAACATTTTGCTCTGGTTAATGGATTCGCTTCATTAGCGCGACATCAGTAAACTGGGAATCCCGACAAGAACTGGACTCCAGCCAGACATTTGTTCCCAACGTAAGGAGAGATATGTAGCGTTAGTCAGGGCTTCCAACCAATCCGGTTCCAAATGAATAGCCATGGCGGAAGGCTAATATCTACATCATATTTCACCTTCAAAGCTTCTTCTCTTAAAATACTTTCCGCTTTTTTGTGGTGACGGGTCCTTTCCTCGCCAGTGTATTTCCGGTTCTGCGCTCTCCTGATGTCTTCCGGTTCCTGACCGCACTTCTCTTGTTCAGAGGTTATTGCTTTATATGGCCAATTCTGTTGATAGATTTTGAACTCCGAATCATTCTTTATATTTTCAATCCTACTCTTTGGAGTTCATATGGATAAAACCAATTATGGTGCAAAATTCTGCATGACTTTGTGCCCGCTGAAACTCCCTGCACTGCTGCCAGAACATCCTCTGTGCGCCGTTGTTGCTCACGTTCTGCATTTGCTAGTGGGATGAAACCAGTTTCCTTCAGAGTTTTCTGTGTGAAGTGGATATCACTGCCAGAATTCCACCACAGCAACACTGAAGAAACCGCATATAAAATGCATGTCGACATACGACCTCGCTGCAACAGAGCAAAGACAGTGTACAAACAGGAACTCAGTTGTAGTAGTTCCAGCACACTCCACTAGCTCTAAAATCGATAAAGGTGTCGAATCGACCTGCAGTTTGTTGAGCATTGTTTTGCTCTAGAATGCCTCTAGAACGCGCTCTTGAAGTGGCTCGTACGGCTCATACCTCCCGGAACATCTTGTGAGTTGGCATCTGGTGCTGCTGTTAGGTGAGCTGTATCTTCTTATTTCTGTGACAATTACAAATTGTTTCTGTGTTACTACCCATTACTGCTATGCTACTTAATATATTATATATATGATAATAGCTGACACCACTGTGATGATTGTATGTTCATATGTTCATATCCGCTTTTTCAGCTGCATGTGTTAGTACCATAACCTTCTATGTTAGTTATTTGTTGCTGGTGTGTTGATACCCGACACTATAATGTTCGGCTGCATGTTTTTTTTATTGTTATTATTACTTGGTGGGTTGGGACTGAGTCCACTTGGTACTGTGGCCGCTTCTGGCCTATTGTACCAGCCCCAGATGATAGGTGAGGGTGATTATGGAGAAATTGGTGGAATCAAGATTGGCAGGGGAAACCGAAGTAGTCGGAGAAAACCTGCCCCAGCACCACTTTATCCACCACAAATCCCACTTGACCAGACGCGGATTCGAACCCGGGCCGCCGCGGTGGGAGGACAGCTACTAACCACTTGAGCTATGGCGCGGCCTCGGCTGCATGTTAGTATCCGATATGTATCTACTCAGGCACTAAGAAGCGACAAGCGGGTTACCCAGTTTTGTATTAAGCAGAATATGGTGGAAACGAGAACAAGGACTCGAATCGCACCCAGAGGCTGTACTGCAATGCCTGCACATTGCTGTAGCACCAGGACGGAGTAAGGTAAACGTAAAATTGCCCTGTGCTTAACAAATTAAACACTGTGCCATGAAGGCGCATAAGGGAGTGAACGTATGGATCAACATTTCCTTGATCTCGGCACTAACGGAGGTGAATGGTCAGCTTCAAGCCCCGGCCGCTTTACCCCCGGGGGAAGGGCCCCGGGTACCCATTGGATAGGAGGTTGCGTGGACCCAAGATCTGGTCTGGACGGCGTCGAGAAGAGAAAATTCTTGACTCTAACGGGACTCCAACTCCAACCCCTCGGTCGTCCAGCCCGTAGCTAGTCGCTCTACCGACTACGCTATAGGACGGGGTAAATTGCAAAATGTATTTGGAATTTCTCGTCGATAGAAAGAAAACTGACGGAAAAGCTACAATATCCCATCTACTTTTTAAGTGAATTAATTTGGCTGGGAACACCTGCCGTACACGAGTGTGTGGCTTGGATTGAAAGCGCTGGGGGATTTCGATGTTGGAATTTGAGACAGTCCTCCACGGCTGAACACCGCAGGTCCATACGGGTTTGAGTATTGCTTTGTGTAGGAAAAATTTGCTTTCTGCTAATAGTGCCAGTGCTTTTATTTCGATTTTTGGTTGAGCTGTTAAAAAATAAGAATTAATTTTTCTATTATTTAGCTTGGAGTACAAGTCTACACGGTGTGTCCAGGATCCGTTAGGACTATTTTTTTAAATTTTGCCCTGCAATGCCATCTGTTGGCGAGTTGTGGCGCTAAGATTCTTCAAGTTTCAGCTGTGGCTGTCTATAACTTCAAAGCTCAAGCATCGCTGCATCATGTGTTCTGACCTTGAATGTAACAGTACTGTTCTGACGCTCGTCGGAAAATGGCGGTTGAACAGAGAGCCAACATCAAAATTTCCTTTTAAGTTAGGCAAAACAGCCGGAGAAGCGTACGAAATGATGAAAAGTGTGTACGGTAGTGATTTTTCGAGTCGCTCGAAAATTTTTCGATGGTATGCTGTATTTCGTGACGGCACGGAGGACATTCAAGACGCTCCACGTGCATCAAAGCCGAGAACAAGTCAGTCGCACTGAAGAAAATGTGGAAAAAGTGACCGAAATTCTTTCATCAGGCAGATTTGTTTCTGCAAGACTCATCGCGGAGCTTTTGGGAATACAAAAAAGTACTGTGCATCAAATTTTGACCGAGAATCTTGGCAAACGGAAGGTCTGTGCGCGGTTTGGCGCTGTCAGAGTGGAACACTGCAAAGACATGTTACGGTCGGCCCAAAGTGATATAAAATTTACAAAATCTATTGTGCCTGGTGACGAGACATGGTGCTCTCAATATGAGCCTCTCACAAAGCGGCATAGTGCAGCGTGGTTGAGCCCAAGGAAGCCGAAACCAAAGAAAGTGCGCATGCAAAAGTGTCGAGTAAAGACACTGCTAACCGTTTTCTTCGATTCCGAAGGAATCAGGTACAATGAATTTCTGCCAGAAGGGCAAACAGTGAATTCTGATTATTATCTCGGAGTCCTCAATCGTTTGTGGGCGAGAATTCTCCGAATTCGCCCTGAATATCGAGAGCAAGGTTCCTGGTCGCTCCTCCACGACAATGCCCCACCCCACAAATCGAAGATCGTGCGCGATTTTTTGGCCAGAAAAGGGATCACAGTCCTTGATCATCCTCCGTGTTCGTCAGATTTGGCTCCAGCAGATTTCTGGTTGTTCCCAAAAGTTATGTTGGCGATGAAAGGAGACCGTCACGACACCATCCGGGACATCCAAAGGGAATGTACCGCAGTTCTAAATGCGATTCCACAAAAGGAGTACAGTGACTGTTTTCGAAAACTTTTCAATTGATTCCAGCTATGTATTGATTCAGAAGGAGACTACTTTGAATAAAAAGGGTGAAATTTTGAAAATAATTTACATCTTGTATTTTTAACGAACACAGTCGTAACTGAACCTGGACACACTGTTTATGGTGTTGTATCGTAGTTTAGAGGGGTTTTCTGGAAGTCTGTGTTGTTTTTTAATTCTTTGTGCACATATTACGTGGCGGTTTTCCTCATGTCTGTGAAATTATGTTATATTTTCCTTTTTATTGACTGCGATAAAGTCATTGTGTATGTTGTTTCGTGTCCTGTATAGCGGTGCCACGTCTTCGTGTTGTTATGTAGCAGTGGTCCCCATTCTGTCGTTCTATTTGTACTCAACTAAGACTTAAGGGAAGAGACATAAACAGATGCCGAGACATTCGAGTTCAGGTTAGAAGAGGGCAATTATTATACAAGGCCTTAATGTGTGTCTCTTGTGTGTAACTCGCTGAATATTTGTCGCAGCGAAAAATGTTTCGAACAGACGCGCGAGACACATATTTACACCCAGTGAACTTTTCTTGTTAAGTCTTACCGTTTGGAATATAATTAAACACAATTAAATGAATGGACCAGATTAATTACACGTGTGTACATTCCTCCTTTTAGAATGAGTGTTAACTCTCAGGGCTAGCCAGGGAACTGTGATGTACGAGTATACAAGAGAAAAGAGCTACACCATGGCACAGTTATAGTTACTTAAATTGTGAGAACACTAAATATACGTCTTCTATATTTTTTAATATTTTTTGTCAATTTTTTAATTTCGCACAGAAGGGTTGATATAAATCTAAATCTTACAACCGGGAAATATCACCGAACCCATCAGCTGTGGTTATGCAATATTGCTATCAAGAACATTCAGCAGTTTGCTATCAGTCGGCTTTTTAGGGGCAAGTTGTGCTGGTCTGTCACTTAAAGAATTTCTTGCAATTAGACGAAAACTAGACTGTCATTAGCAGAAAATGAATGAGACTTATCAGCCAATAACAGCTGGCAGTCCTCTTAAACTAGACGCATTTCGGCACAGATAGAATCCCGAAATTGGAGAATAGTCGTACAGAAACTGGATGCGAAGTTGTGGGTTTCATTGAACTGGTTCAGACTGAGTCCAGTAGCGGGCCCTTGAGGACGTGGTGACTGATGTTCAGACTCGAAAACTCTAAAAATATCTTGACAACTTAAATGCATGTCAACTAGAGGGGCCGAACTCCGTAGCCAAATAGAAAACAAAGTGTCAAAAGTTTATCACCTCCTCTTCTTCTTCTTCTTCTTCTTGTCGCAAGTGCACAGTAAACGATTGCACAGCAGTGGACTGTATGAACCGGAGTATAGCATTGGCGCTGTGAGAGGGGAGGGGTGGAAGGGGGGAGGGGAGTGGGAGGGAGTTACAAACTAAACAGTACGTATAATTAATTGAGGAGTTTAGTGTGATACAGATGTACATATTTAATGGACCATTAACTCATGTAAACAAGGAAAAAGAAAAGTGAGTGGCGAGCAAAAAGAAACAACCAAGGCCCTCGTAAAAGCCCGTGCGTGGTCTGCCCACACGAGATAGAAAGAAAAAAAGTTAAATACGGAAAAGAAGGTAAACAGGTTACCTTGGCGGACCACGTAGGGACAGGACTGCCCTGATCAGGAGGCAGACGCAGGCCGAAACATTTTCGGAAATGAAGAAATTAAACCAAATCTGAGGTTGACCTCCCAGAAGCAGTTCCTAGAAAACGGCGAGTTTCAGATGACTAACCCTGAAGGGTGGCAGGGAGAGGGAAGTGGCGCTCTCTGAGATCAGAAGGGGGAGCGGGGTTAAAGGAGCTGTACGAGACAAAAGCATCGCGAGTTGCAGACAAATGCAGAGTGTCCGGATGAAAGGTATCCAAAATAAAATAATTATATCTCAGAAAGCTTTTGTTATACACATTAATGGGTTACACCACTACAAAGGGAAACTATCAAAGTTTTTTCCGAATATAGAACTTTCTCAATAAATTTCAACACGGGCTCCCTTGGTGGCAGGACAGATATCCAGACGATCCAGGATTTTTGGTGTTACCATAACCACAGCTTCCCTTATGCGGGCTTTCAGGTGTTGCAGGCCGTTGATTTTAACCTGGTAGACAATGCTCTTCACATAACTACACAAGGAAAAATTCAGATGGGTTAAATTTTGCGACCTAGGAGGCCAAGGGTCTAATCCACTTCTGCCGATCTGCTGTATCTCCCAGCTATCACTCTGTCCAAGTGAATCATAACAAGATGGCAGAAATGTGGCGGCGCATGCGCGTACGCCGGGCATGAAGAAAAAAACTTACAGGGTTTCCCTTTCCGATGACATAAACCGTATAAGTGTATGACAATTCACGTACTTTCCGAAATATATATATATTTTTTTATTATTTTGGACATCCGGACATCCGATATTCTCTCTTCGGCTGTAACGATAATTTTTTCTTCCATCGTGATCACCAATTGCTTACTCCTCCTGTGACTCAAACGTACAGCACCCGTAGAGTTCAAGTCTCCTTATGTCTTATAAAAATATTTCGTGTTTTTACATTACCCTGGTCTCTCACGTATTTCTTTGTAGTCTTGCACCTTAATGTCTCAGGCCGATGCTTAAACACATCTTCCACTAATAACACTCACAAATAGTCAGTCTCATAACCTATCCATACACTTCACATATCCTAATCTAAATATTATCAGTACTCAAAGAATATACACTTGCATTGAAATTAAACTGCACGGTCATTCGTGACCTACTATAAACCTTAACTTCATGCAACGTGTTAACGCTTTTCAGTTCGTTAATATGGTGAGCAGAAATTGTATGATTTCAAAGCTTTCATTTCACCGTTACGTTATATTTTATACATCTTCCCTCTCGTCTCTCCTCACCGAATTATTCTCACAATATTTGGTGAGGACTACAAATTATGAAGCTCATATGATAGTCAAAACTTTCTACAACCTGCTACTTCTGTTTCATGCGTCTCGGGTGCTAATGTTCTCCTCAGAGCTCCGTACTCAAAAACCAGTACAAAACTAGACGTAAAAATTATCATTTTATATTATTAAATCACCATTGTTTATTGGTCCTCTCTCACTCTCTCATACACGCGCCCATCAGTTCGATTCCGGCAACGACGGGGGGTGTTTCCCTCCTCCCATACTTCCTGACTATATGCAGGACTTAGCCATTTTGTTACGCAATTGGTGAAATATTTGCAGTGTTACCTCCACTGCTTCTGTATATTGTCAAGGTATGGTGCGTTCTAAAAGGTCAAGTTGTCCCTGTGCTTAACTAATTAAGCATTACTCCATGAAGGTGTATGGGGGGTGGGTGTATAGATCCACATTTTCTTGGCCTCGGCACTAGTTAGAGGTTAGAGGTCAACTTGACGCCCCTGCAGCTTTACCCGGGGGGAAAGAGACCCCGGTACTCATTGGATAGGGAGTTGGGTGGGCCCCAGAATCTGTTTGGACGAGGTGGAGAAGCGAAAATTCTTTACCCTACCCCTCGGCGGTCGTCCAGCCCGTAGCCAGTCTCTCACAAAATTACGCTTTTGTTGAAGAGGACATTTCTGGATCGAAACAAGACAGTAGGGGACGAGCGCATTCTGACTGCATGAGCAGATTTGAACTGATTCTGAGTTCGGTGTGCTGGATTTATTGACCACTTTTAACACACTGCTCGTGACTACACTTCATTATAGCGTCATTGTTGACTTCCACGCTTTAAATATCACTACTGTACAAGCTCAGTCTTTTCAGTCCGCTTCAGTCTTCACTAGTCGTTCTCTGGTAACGACTTTAACAATAGGGATTCTTCAACTGCACCGACCAAGACTTCTCTTCATAGATTCCCTTACAAATCTCTTAGCTCTTCGACTGACTAACTCCCAGGCTGGTGGTTATTCCACACCAAACACCTAGTCTTCTCTTCGCAGACTGACTTTCAACTGACTGAGCTCTAACCTTCGTCTCACTTATACCCCTCGGCGTGGACCACGTAGAAAACACCGTTTCTAACAGCCATTCTGTTACTGAGTGCTGATTCATTGCTGCAGAGAACTGTTTACAGCGAAGCTGCGTAGCAACGGCCGAGGCGCAGACCACAGAAAACACCAATTCCAACAGTTCTGTTCTTGCGTATAGACTCGTTTCTGTGGGAATCTGTTTGTCTGCGATCGTTACCTAGTAACGAGTCTACACGCTACGATATTAACTGCTCGATAAGTTGTGTTCTTTGGTAAAGAACGTTGAATTCAATCTGATAAGAAGATTTGGAGAAACGGAGAGTTCACTCTGTGACTTTGCGCGAATAAGTGACTGTGCTGGTCAGTGGACTTCTGCATACCGCCTCATCTGGGTCCTTTAAGAGAATATTTCTTATAATTTATGGTCTGTTTTCGAATTTAGGCTACGCACATGAATACTTTTGATTACAAGAAATAATACTTGAATTTGTGTTGTTCTGATTAATGTCAACAGTTGTCATGAATTTCATTCCCAAGTGCCCGATCGCACCCAACCAAGAGACCACCGCGAGGTCTGCTCTCCCGTGTCCCATCAGCATCCTTCGGGATAACAATGGTGTAGCAGGGAGAAGAAAGAACTCTTTTGGGAGGGACCTGTTTCTAATCGCTGACAATGTTAATGCAACCGCTCTTATGAATTCTGTCTCCTTCAGTTGCTCCAATCAACTTCGAACAGTCTGCTGTCACGTCCTCTCCACCACATTTGCCAGTCACCCAACTCCTGACAAACTGCGATTGGCCGATCTGGGTCAGACAGATGATGATGATGATGATGATATCCTAAGGCCATAACAAGGGTAAATTGGAAAGCAAGGGTCCAGAGATATGTACCAAAAGAATGGTGCAACCAGAGGTAAGCAGGAATGTAGAGCAGGTTTGCCTAATGGCGGGCGGAGAGGACGTTGCGGACACGTTGTTTACTTTCCATACAGTACGAACAATTCTCCGTAAGATGATGCACCGACTATACAATTAATTAATTTGCAACATCATGGGCCTCCTATGCATTCTTATATAAAAGAAATATCGAATTTCCAATTTGTTCATGGAAAAGTATGAAAAGTAAAAAATCAACGACTGATTCGATGTTATATAACATCAATTAAGTTTTATCTTGTTTTATACAATAACTTTTACTTTTTTTATATAATCTTACTGTATTTTTACGCCAAGTATTTTAAATGATCAATAACATTGTATCCAATCTAATGTACTGCAGTTCAGTGGTATATGTTTGTTAATATGTGTTTGCCTGATGATGGACGTTAGTGGCTGAAACATGTAGTGAAACCATAGCTGGGCGCTGTCCTTAATTTTTTCTGTTTGTTGTGTTGTGACGGTCAATAAAGAATTGCAAATAATACTGTTCTGAATGTTTGAAACATGTCAAATTTCTAAATTAATTCTCTTAGCTAAATTGTTCCTTTGGTCCTAGCACTAGACCTGCTTACCCAAGCAACCAGGCTCAGCCCCTGTGTGATAGCAGTCACGGTCCGCCAGGCACATACACTTACTTGCAGAGTGTGAAGTTATTCTTTTTCCCCCCACATCAGTCAGACATCCAGTCTCCTCGTTTCCCCTATCTCTATTGTTACTTGAAGCTCATGCGAGAGAAATCGATACCTCTCGATCAAAGAGGTCAATCAACCTTGATATGCAGCACGATTTGTATTCGATGCAGGCTCAATGAAGCGCAGTCAGGACACTTGTCCTTGTTCTTATTCGTGCGGCTCTTAGTTCGTGGATGTGCAACTTGAAGAAACTGCAGTACTGAACGTAGTCTCCACTGGCGGGAGCAAGTGAAGCCAAAATGTCACGTTTAGCTAAGCTGACCAAGCGAGGCCTAAGCATCACGTTTTTTAATGTCACAGATATAGAAGATCGTGACATCAGGTTGAGGTAATATAACCGACGAGACAGAGCCCGATCATCAGGTTAAGTTAATGTACCGGAAGTGAGGGAGCCTGAGCATCAGGTTGAGTTAATGTAACGGACGTGAGGGAGCCTGAGCATCAGGTTGAGTTAATGTAACGGACGTGAGGGTGCATGAGCATCAGGTTGAGTTAATGTAACGGACGTAAGGGAGCCTGAGCTTCAGGTTGAGTAATGCAACGGACATGAGGGAGCCTTGGCATCAGGTTGGGTTACTGTAACGGACGTGACGGAGTCTGAACATCAGGTTGAGTTAATGTAACGGACGTGAGGGTGCATGAGCATCAGGTTGAGTTAATGTAACGGACGTAAGGGAGCCTGAGCTTCAGGTTGAGTAATGCAACGGACACAAGGGAGCCTTGGCATTAGGTTGGGTTACTGTAACGGACGTGACGGAGCCTGAGCATCAGGTTGAGTTAATAGAACGGATGTGAGGGCGCATGAGCATCAGGTTGAGTTAATGTAACGGACGTAAGGGAGCCTGAGCATCAGGTTGAGTTAATAGAACGGATGTGATGGCTGGAATTCAGGTATCATATTAATTCAGAGGTAGGAATATTACGCCTCTTTCGGTTTATACCCTCCTTTATATTTCTGCAACTTCCGTTTTTATATTTCGCTCTTTCCCTCAAGCCTTTCTTCGTACAAAAGCGTTTGATATTTCCTTAACAACAAATGTAATATGTTCTTCTTGTATCCCTTTATATATTCATTTTTCCTTTTCGTTAAGCAATTGTTTTCTATGTAAGATTTGAGGTTTTTCACGGCGGTAACTATGAAGAAAGCTGTCTTCTGAGATGTGGCGCCGTGTAGGTATTGTGTTAACCGATTTTTCGGAGGGACTTATCGCCTCCATTTTCAGGGTAGAAGACAAGAAATCCGTGAGCGAACCAGCGTGAGCAGGAGCAACAGACTGTTCAGGTCTCTGTTCGATCTTATTCGTTTTCTTTCTTACATAGGCTCCATGAATGCGGTGATGGTACTTGTTTATTTGTCACAGGTTTTTTAAATAAATTCCTTATCCTTTGAAGTATGAAGTTCACTAGGTATTAAGTTCCTACCTTACCGAAAAACTTTCGTTTCCAATCATAAGACTAGATATTTAATGAACATATTCGAGATAATCATATACGTGTAGAAACGGCAAAACTATCCCTGCAACAGGCCGTGAATGCCATATGGTTGTGAGACGTCGAGGCTCCCCCATATTCTCCAGAAAATCGGCTCACGGATGGCGGTAAGGTTGTCAGCCTTATGCGCCGGCCGCCCTTTACCCCGAGGAAGATTCCTGGTACTCATTTCTCTTAGAGGCTGACTCGAATCCAGAGCCGTAGTGCGGCTGGAACGATTAGGGCAGTTGAAAAAAAAACAACTTCATCGGGACTCGAACCCCTAACCTTCTGGCTTGTAACGTAGTGCCTCAACCAACTATACTACCGCATTCCCCTGAGATAATAATATGGAAAATTTAAATAGAAAATGAAGGGTTTCTTACAGTTACAGAGGATGATGCATAGAACTATCATTGTGCTATGTCGACTTAAACAGGCTCACTTTCTTACAGAACTGCATGTATTTGTGTTTAAAATACGAGAGGACTGGTCTGTCGTTTACAATTGCTGCTGGTCCTCGCCAGTGCAGTCATTCTTAGGTCCAAGTCCCGTTGGACTCGCGACCATATTTTACTCTCTCAGATTCGAGACTACCTTTTTCGTCGCTTCCCGCGACTCGAAGGGCTACGGTGGAGGTGTTTGACCCCGCCTCCACGCTGCCTGCAGACTCTAGAGCAGCCCTGTCCAACGCGGCGCCCGTGGTATATTTTCTGGCGCCCTCCGTAACCACATATAATTGAGCCGATTTTTAATATTAATTCTAATTGTAAGACAAAAGAATTTTTGAACGTCTGAGTACTGTTAAATATTTTCGAAACATTTTTTTATCATTATTATTATTGTTTATTATTATTATTATTATTATTATTAGTAGTAGTAGTAGTAGTAGTAGTAGTAGTAGTAGTAGTGTGTGGTGGCGCCCGCACTTCCATAGGCATCAGTGAATTGTGCCCGAGTACATAAGAACGTTGGACAGCGCTGCTCTAGAGCCTTTGCACTGCCTCAACAAAGGACACCACCTCCAATGGTTTTTCTATTGTTGCGTGCTAACTGTTGCTGCGGTCACATGACTCGGTTGTCGTGAAAACATGTTTACAGAGTCAGTCCGTAGAAACGGCCGTCTCTCTGGCTCCGCCATTTCACCTTTCAAGCACAATATTACAATATTTTAAATTTATTTCTAGTCAGGTAATTCTCATAAAGGTAATTTTGTCCTTGAAACAGGATAATTATGGACTCTCTTTGTTATGTAATAAGTCCGCCTTTTCATGCTCGAAGGAGCGTAAGTAGAATTTGGCGATAACTACAGTCTGAAGTGGGTTTGAGATATGTGTGGAATTGGTTTTGAAGACTGAAGTCTAAGAAACTGAATCTTTTAGTTCTTTCATTTCCTGTAGTAACATTCAATTTTATTTACACTATTAATATCTTGTAGCTATTAATTTTGGTCTTCTTGTGACGTATTTAACAAAAATGGTTACCCAGGTCATATTTATGATTTGGCTCCTTCAAGACAGTTATTTGTATAGGTGCACCGCCCACTTTAAATTGACCATGTGCTCTGCCTTTCTGCCATCATCAGGTATAATTTTGGAATAATTTTCTCGTTGCTGTATATTATGGAGCTGCAATACAATATTTTTAGTAGTAGTCGTCCAGGTATCTGAACTATTCTCGGATACATTTTGGTGTCTCTTTAGGACTCTTACGTCACGTTCTAGGTGCTGAAGCAATGGTCAGGACAAGATAGCTGAGCTGAAGCGGGTGTTTCCATGGCCAGTCGGCCAACTTTGTATTGCTGATTACTGAGTTGGAAATAGGTTTGGTTTAGGAATATTTCAGTCCGGCTTACACGATCTCTATGCTGTCTTTGTGTGTGTCCAGCTATTAATATTTGAACGCCCAACAGCCTCTTATATCTGGTTTGCCAACCATCATTTTCGTCTATTACGTAAATTGTAGTTTAATCCTTTCTGAGGGAACAGAAAATTCCTCGCCTCTTGTGTAGTTATAAGATGTACTGTTCGTTCTGGAAGGATTTCAATTAGTTTTGTTGGAATTCTATAGGTGTTTGCAATATTTATACAGTTTAGGCTTTCCGCATAGATGTGATATTCCATTTTCATGTATTTTTTCTAAATTAATGCATATTCTGCACCGTTAGTTTCACTTCCATATGTGCAGTACTAACAAATGTATATTTATATGGTGTTTCAGGTATAAGAATTTTATGTCATTCTTTATTCTAAGTGTTTTGTATGTTATTGTGTGCCTTATGTTACTATTATATATATATATATATATTATACTGCAATTGGGTTTTAGCCCGCTGGCAGTAGTACACAACAGGACACAACAGACAAGTAACACACATTACACTAAGTGACAACACGTTCAAACAAAACACAATACACAAAACACAAAAATAAGGACATCCTACCACAGTGAATACAAACCAAATACGATTAATAACTACAACAATTACGTAAAACTTTCCGAAATTTTAATATTTGCGAAATTTGAGTCCAGTTTATATAAAGAGAACTTTGCTGAAGAAAGTATTTGCATTACATTTCAGAAGTTTTCACGTAAGTCTGTGCGTTATGTAATGCAATGTGCCTGATTTGTAATGGCTACTCTATGGGACTGCATCCCGTTTGTGTTTGCCATTCAGGGCTTAAGAGCAGACACCACATAAACTCACTCAATTGTGTTGAAAAGTAAAGATAAGAAGTTCTTGGACGTACTAAGTTCAGGTGCAATAAATTGCTACTGGCCCTCACCACCATATTCATTCTTGATAAATGATATAATGATACAAACTCCGTCCCAAGTGCAAAGAATATATTATGTGTCCTTGATCTTGCTCCTTCACACTACATGTTTCGGCCTCAGACGGCCATCATCAGGTGTATAACACTCACGTTGCTGTCACACTGCACCCAGCCCACAATTTAACATTTAAAAACACTTTCCTTGTTCTTATCAACGTCTACTTCGTTGATATCTGTCTGGTTTGTAGATTATTTTACACACGTTAATTTTGACGTTCATGTAGTAGCACTATAAAATCTTTAGTTCTAATTTTAAAATCCTTTAAAATTTTTCTCTAAATTTTAAAATTTAAAATTGTTAGGGTTACTCGCCCTATGTCTAAAGTGCTGCAGCGGCTAGTTCTTGTTTCCACACTGTATAGGTGTTATTCTGTGTAGTCTTCTTGTGTGCGTGCCGCTGCTATTCTTTACTACGTGTCAGTAACGTGAGTGTTATACACCTGATGATGGCCGTCTGAGGCCGAAACATGTAGTGTGAAGGAGCAAGATCAAGGACACATAATATATTGTTTGCACTTGGGACGGAGTTTATATCATTATATCATTTATCGTATAGAGTGCAACAGGATGCTTAAATATAATATTATATTCATTCTTGGTTTTGTGGCTCATAGGGGCCTGTGACCAAATTTCAGTTTGTTCCAAGGTCAGTTATATATTTATAAAAGGGCCTCTACTTCGACGAGAAGAGAGGTTCATCTTTCTGACTAAGCGCCATATGCATTGCACCGTAATTCAGCACGAATGTACCCGCACGAATCAGAACCAAGAATGACTGTGCTGGCGAAGACCAGTAGCAATTTTATGGACCTAAATTAGGAATCAGGAGGATACACAGAGAGAAACGTACACACAACCAGACCCACTCACAGACACAGGCAGCAAGGTGATCTTACAAGGTTCCTTTTATGTTTTTCAAATTAATGCTTAAAAACAAGATTATGTTTGTATACAATTTTGTGGAGCGGCTTGAACAGAGAAACCAGATTTATTTCAGGAGTTACTCAGCCAGAGTCGTGGCTAAAGTTTTAACACTTCTCATGCTTCACTCTTCTGCTACAGTGCTAGAAGCTGACCGTGTTTAACCATGTCTATTGAAGCTGCAACAATATCGCCAAAGCTCGGCAGGCAATGGACGTTCAGGATCGATTCCATCTTCATCACGAAATCTCGAACAGCGTTTGAGCCGGGACCACTGTTCCCGACGCATCGCGGTGGTACATGAGATTCAAGCCGTCACATACGGCCCCCAAGAATGTCTCTTACGCTCCCTACCGAAATACGTATATGTTCGTATGTAGATCCCATTGTTAAAGAGAGCAACTCTTCCTGTGTGGGAATCCGTCTCCTCACTTAGCATACCGGTAATGTTCCAAACTTGTATTTTACAGGTGCTGGGTTCAAGTCTCGGCCGAGACTCTCCTTGCTAAAATTTATCGTGGTTTCCCTTGGTTGCCCAGGCAAATTTCCGGTTAATGACTCAATTCTTGCACAACTGCTTCGTTTATGTAGCTTTCTAAAGCACCAGGCATCCTTCCATTCGATACTACTTGTACATAGAGACTGAAAGCATCATAAAATGGTTGTTAATGGGGCATTTGGTAGGTACCCCTGTCGGTCGGTCTCTCGTGGTTCTCAGTTCTCTGCAACCGAGTACGGCTTGAGCGCCGTAGAGGTGGCTACTTCCTGTTTTATACCAAATTCATGCATTTCATTCAACGTTACCAGCCAATACTATGTTCACATCATGTTTCTGTCACTGGAATTATTTCTTTCCGTCACTTAATTAAAAGGCAAAACATGGTTCGCACTGCCAATATATTTTGTGCTTTTGTTACACCACTTGAACAACTGGGTCCTCATTTCAAAAATTAATTTCTTTATATCACTTCTCCAAGTGAAATATTAATTTATTGTAATTTTCTTCTACTTCTGTGTGACCCTTTTCCTTCTACAATATAAATGTGAGTGAAGGAATTAAAGCGCCCCCGTTAATGTCCCGGTCCTGTCCAAAGAGTAGTTAGAGAGATTAATCCAACCACTGGCCGCACTGCATTCTCCGCGAAGGCTAGTAGACGCCAATCAGCTGTATATCAACCCGCCATCTTGTCATGATTCCTCGTGTCAGTGCGTTCCAACAAGGAGCAGGACTGTCGCGTGCTCACTATTGTTGCATCGGTTTGGCTTGCAACATAGTCAACAGATCTGTTATGTGCATTAACGTAACGCACAATTGTAGGTATATGCTGTTATTAAAATAATATATTTTCATATTATTGTGCATTATTCAAGCGAAATAATTGGACAGGAGAACAAATGCTACCCTGTATCTTTATCAGAGTGTTTGTCAACATTTTTATTTCTTCAACACTGTAATTATATACAGATATAGGCCTATGTGTAGCCGTCATTGATTGTTTTTCTAATCAATGTATATATTCTTCATATATTTATGTACTACTCGGTATTCAGTGTGCAGTTGTACGGAAAACTGAGTTTTATTATTTGGTTTTTGGCAATAAAAACGATCAAGTTACCAGATAACTCGTTTATCACGTAATTTTCGGATGTCTTAGGCATAAAATTTAGACTTATGCTTTAACTGAACTTTAACACTATATAAAAAATTCTTCTTAATTTGAAGTTTCAAAGGCGATACACATAATAATTGTGTTCTTTTCGGTAATGATATCTTGTAATGTGGTATATGGTATTATATCATGGGTTCATGAATCCATAGCAAAATATAAAACCCTTCAGTGTTAACGGCAGTTCAACATAGTTCTTTTAGTAGTTCGTTTGTAGTTTTCGACTTCTATTTACAAAACAAGCTGATTGCATGAACCCCTTTTATTTTTCAAAAGAGGAATGTGGGTTAAATATAAATATATTTATTACATTTTGGCATGAAAGTTAAGTTTTAGTTGAAGAAGGGAACAAGGTTGACTTTCCTATTTGATATAATTATCGAAAACGCCACGTTTTACTGTATGCCTCATGTGCCCTCTGAAAGCCATTATCAAAATTAATTAATTACGATCACACGGAGTAAAACACTTTATCAACTTCCTATTATAGCAAAGCCCGCTTCCCAACGCTTTACCTTCTTCACTCCACAACGTTCTACCTTCTGTCCAGCCTACATTTAGCAGAAGGGCGAGCGATCTTACTTACTTGCTTACTCATGGAGCTCCTTCTGGAGGAGCCGCCAATTCTGCAGCTACTCAAGAATTTTCCAGCATTTTATGGAACCCGAAGGTTCATTACCGTGTTCACAAGAGCCTCCACTGGTCCCTATCCTGAGCCAGATCTATCCAATCCATACCATCCCATCCTATCTCTCTAAGATCCACTCTAATATTGTCCACCCACCTACACCTTAGTCTTCCCTGTGGTCTCTTTCCTTCTGGCTTTCCCACCAATATCCTATACGCATTCCTCGTCTCCCCATTCGTGCTACATGACCTGCCCACTTCATCAGAAGGGCGAGCGAACACTTCCTGGAATCTTTCCGGACCGACAGTGTTTCTATACCTTTCCTGTGAAATGCAGCCCTTGTCACTACTCCCCTGTTCTCCCCCTTTGTAGGCGTCAAGTGAGTGAGGAGAGGCAGGATCGAGTATTCAGTGGAGCGGAACTGAGGAGCAAGTGGCTTTCTGACTTGAGGTTCTGCTGCCAGCTCGGACTGCCGTGACATTGCTACTGACGGTAAGTGCATCTTCTCGCGTGACATGACCTGATATCTTAATAGAGGTAAGCACATACATTTTCTTTGTGCTTAATTAAGCACTACGACGTGAAGACGTGTGAGTGCAGCTATTTTTACTCCTTGCTGTCCTAGTTATTAGATAAAGCGCAGCGTCGGTATCTCGCCCCCTCCCCTTTCATCGGGGGATGAAACCTGGTACCCACTGAACAGGAGGCTGACTGGACCACAGAGCCAGTTCTGGAACTGTATAAATGGAAGAAAATCTGTTCTCACGCCCGTTGTTAAACAATGGCTCAGTAGCCGTCACGTGAAGGCCGCGACAGACAAGCACACGGCAATGGAAGAGTTGTTGGAAACAATGTTTTCTGTGCGGCCCGTGCTGAGTCTATATAACGAGGACTAGTTCACACTACCGTCAGTTCTAGCAGAGTCCGAGTCGAGAGTCTAGAGAGGAGTCTAGAAAGAATTCTAGAGAGAAGCCCGGGGAGAGTCTGCAGGCAGACAGTGGAATCTGGTAGCTGAGGTTGGGGACAGTTCGGGAACCCAGAAGAACGTCCGCTGTGGGAAGCCGCTACTAAGTAACGGCTAGTGAATATCCCAACTGAACACAAACTTGTGTGTGATAGTGATTTGTAAAGTGTACTCACGAGTTGTTTAAGGGTTGAAGGGCTTTGGCTTGCTTGCTGGATATAAAATGGAGGCTTAAAAAAGAAAAAGAAAAATCTAGACTGCGGGTAATGCTGATTCCCCGAGCTCAAGGTACAAATTCCATTTATCGTTGCCAGAGTGCAGAACTCAACAGCGCCGAACCCTAAGGAGAGAAAGTGATATACAGCTACTCTCTCCTGTATAAGTAAATAAATATGTAACAAATTCCATATCTTTATTAACAGTCTACTATTACATGCATTGTGTGTCCCTAGGCAGTGCTTTTAAAACTTTAAAGCCAGAGCCAATCTAAATAAAAAAGAAAATCCGTGGCTTTAGTCCGCAAGCGAACTATACTGACCGAGCGACCGCGGCTTGTCGGCGAAGTTATTACCAACTTTAGCGGATAGAGGGTGTCACTTGGTCAGCACAACGGACCCCCACGGCCGTTAATCTCGGTTTTCTAGACCGGAGCCGCTACTTTTCCGTTCAAGCAGCTCCTCAGTTATCTCACGAGGCTGAGTGGACCCCGTTCCAGACCCACTATTTCTCATAAAATTTGGTAGCCCCGGGAATCGAACCCGGGACCTCTGGACCTGTAGCCAGGAACTCTGACCACTAGACCACAGAGGCGGTCGCCAATCTACAAAATACAATAAAAAATTCACTTTCTATTTTATTTTACAAAGTCCGTTGGGCCTGTGCTGTATAGGAAAATTGTTACTGTTCGTTCTGAGAGTCACAAGAGCGCTGTGTATGAAGGAAGGACAGCACTGCAATGTCAAAGCAGGCGGTCCTTGAAGAGGTCCTCATGAGGGGAGCAGCACACTGAACGTTAACTGCTGTGCGAGTCGCTGGTTCCTCGTGTGTCCTGACGTCATTATGTCAACTTACGGGATTCTGTTTTCAGCAAACTACCAATCTTCATGTGTCCGTGCCAAATTCGAACGACCCTACAGAGTATAGGATTTGAAGTTCTCACGGTAGAAAGGTAAAGTCGTCCCTAGGTAAAGTAAAGGTAAAATTGTCCCTGTGCTTAACTAATTAAACACTGTGCTGTGAAGACGTATGGGGGAGTTGATGTACAGATCCACATTTTCTTGACCTCAGTAATAGTTTGAGGTGAGTGGCAGCTTCACGCTCCGATCGCTTTAGCCCAGGGTAAAGAACCTCCGGTACCTATTGGTTAGGAGGTTAAGTGGACCCCAGAGTCGGTCTGGACAACGCGGTGAAGGGAAAATTCTTGACCGTATAGGGACTCGAAACTCCGACCCCTAGATCATCCAGCCCGTAGCCAATCCCTATACCGACAGAGCTATCCCGGCTCGTAAAGTCATTCCTGTGCTTAACTAATTAAGCAATATTCCATGAAGACGTATGGAGCAGTGCATGCATAGATCCAAGTTTTCTTGACCGCGGCACAAACTGGAGGTGAGTGGTCAGGTTCACGCCCCGGCCACTTTGCCCCCGCGGGAACAAGTCCCCCGGTACCCATTGGATAGGAGGCTGGGTGGACCCCAGAGCCGGTCTGGATGACGTGGAGAAGAGCAAATTCTTGACCCTGACTCGAACTCCGACGCCTCGGCCGTCCTGCCCGTTGCCAGTCGCTATAATTTCTACGCTAACCCTGTGATAATTGCTACCTTCTGGGACATAACGCGGTGTATTCCGTTCAAGTTGGACACATGTTTCAGAGCAGCATGTCGACTTATTCTTCAGGGCTGAAGAACTATCCAAGGAAGAAGGCAGCGTGAAGGAGGCGGTGAGCAAAAAGCTATCGGGAGATGTGTAGTGCAGTCGGTCTGTGGGGGCTGCTTCCCACGGCCCCACGGGCACCCACAGCTGTTCGGGACATGTGCAGCTCAGAATATTAACACAAATTCTAAATTTTCTCTTTTATTATTTAAGCTCCAAGCCATGAAGGTGAATGGTTAAAGAGGCATAGCTCCACGGACTTTTAGTTTTAGAATTAGATGAAAATTATTGGTCAGTTTGAAGCTCCACCCTCTTCATTTTTTGGGTTCAAAGACCCTCGCTACAAACTTGAAAAGCGGATGAATGGGCCCCAGGGCTTGTCTGGACACAGCGGAGAAGAGAAAGACGCTTTCCCTGTCGGGAATAGAACCACAGTCCCTCAGTCGTGCAGTGTGTAGCCTTCAAGGTAACAGCGACAAATATAAAAATCATGTGGCGATTTTATTGTATTTATGTGTAGGTGCTACAATCACAGTTACAAGCACAGATCTGAAACCCATGAATTACAACCTTCCTGGGACAATGAGAGAATTGACAAGTATCGGGAAATGAACTCACGTCCAAGGTGATGTAACATACTCGTATGCAAACATACATAAGAATATGTTTTGAGATTTGAGTTACTTTCGGTATAGTGATCTTCTGGGATATGATGTCGTGTAGTCTGTTAGGTGGGTACCGACGTTTCGAAGAAAACTGCTACCACCATCTTCATGGTAGGAAAACATAGACACCATGTTCCTTGGAAACGTAGATATGCATAAGACAGACTTAACGAGAAATGTCTCAATATGTATTATGCAGCAAGACTTTGGATGATCTGGAAGAATAAGAGTGGCTGGACATATAGCACCACTGAGGACATGGGAAAGGCATACAAAAATTGTCGTCAGAAAATGTGAAGAGAAGACACAACATGGAATACCTAGATGTAGATGGGTGCACGATATAAAAATGAATTTTGAAAGACGCAGGATATGAGGTTGTAGACTGGATTCTTCTGGCTCAGGATAGGGACCAGTGACTGGATTTTGTGAAAACAATAGTGAATCTTTCGGATGCATGAAAGGCGGAAAATATTCTTGACAAACTGAACGACTGTTAACTTCTCAAGAAGGATAAAGCTCCAGGGAAATGGCCGTCCCTTACGTCAGGCAGGGTTCTCCGCAGCATCCTGTATGCTCACAGAAATATATTAATAATAAAAAAGTGAAATCATTATTTCTAAACGTCGGCAGATACAAATGATAGGCATGTCTCGTGTAGACAGTTGAAAAGAGCCCGTTCTTCTTTTTTTTTTTGCTCCGTATGCTCCTTTTGGTGACGTATTGGAGGAGGCTGTTCCTACCAATGGTTCGTTTCTTGCGTCCGTGAAGATTGTTGTTATTGTGTGGATCGGACAAAACCGTTCCGCGTCACGAAGGACATGTACACCAATATGGAGCCAGATTTATTTGTTCCCAACGCAACTCGTAGTGCTTAACGCGTTTCATATGCTTGTTCGCTGTGTAAAGTGATGTCTAGCCAACATCTGACTAAAATCTAGAAGGAACGGTCCCCCGTCTAGAAATGAAATAATTTAAATATTTGCGACATGAGCTTGTTTTTGTGGAAATTCGGGTGACATTCAAAATGTTCGGAAAAGAGTTTCAACAAGTGGTAATGTTATAGAGACTGCACTACGGGATGGACGATTGGAGTATCGAGGTTCGATTCTTGGGCCGGGCACAGATTTACCTTTTCTTCACAACTTCTTACCATCTGCAGTATGCTCTCTGTGAGGTAGGAAATTGTTTCTTAAACATGCTGTAAATGACTTTGTGGCGTAAATAACTAACTTCACGGAGCTCAGCCCCTCTTGAGAAGCCGCCAGTTGTGCAGCTACTCAAGAACTTCCCAGCATTTTATGAAAGCCGAAGGTTTAGTACTGTGCTCACAAGAGCCCTCCACTTGTCCCTATCCTGAGTCAGATGAATCCACTCCATATCCCAATTCCCTTTATCTAATAATAATAATAATAATGATAATAATAATAAAGGAAAATTGTCCCTCTACTTAGCTAATTAAGCACTACGCCTTGAAGATGTACGTATGGGACAGCGGATATGTAAATCCACGTTTTCTTGACCTCGACACAAATTGGAGGTAGGGGTGAGCTTCACGCCCTGGCCGCTTTACCCCCGAGGACGGAACTCCCCGTACTCATTAGATAGGAGGTTGGGTTGGTCTCAGAGACAGTCTGGACGACGTGGAGAAGAGAAAATTCTTCACCATACCGGGACTCGAACTGCGACCCCTCGGTCGTCCAGTCCGTAGCCAGTCGCTATACGGACTGTGCTATTCCGGCTTCTCTCCTCTTTATCTAAGATCCATTTCAATATTATTATCTCACCTATGTCTCTGTATTCCTAGTTTATGTATTTCTCTTCTCTCGTATGTGTGCTACATGCCCTGCCCATCTCATCCTTCTGGACTTGATCATTCTAATTATACTTGGAGAAGAGTACAAGTTATTAAGCTCCTCATTATGCAGTTTTCTCCAGCCTCCTGTCAGTTCGCCCCCCTTCGGTCCAAATATTCTCCTCAACACACTGTTCTCAGACACCCTCGGTCTATGTTCCTCTCTTAGTGTCAGTGACCAAGTTTCACACCCATCCAGAACCACAGGTAAAATCCATGTAAGATCCAGTAAACCCAAGTGAAACGGAGAGTTTCATGGAGGTAGGCCAAGGTTCACATGGGGGCTGGTAGCGTCAAAGGAAAAAGAAAATACCCACTTAAAGCCTGTAACCCTTTCAACATTCTGCATATACACATAAACGCGATGCAGCGCTGAAGTGCCAGATTTTACAAGATTATTAATTGAGTTATGCCGAGGAAAAAATACATCAATATTTGTTCCATTCCCCTCCGTTACAGAACTATTATTCCAATTAAGGAAATCGATGATTGGGTAAAGCAGTGGACACTCCCTTGACGAATGTTCGAGTGACATTTCTAGGGAGCTGCGTACTTGTCACTCTTGAAGTGGAATGAGGATCACGTAAGGCGCTATATTTTAATTAATTTTTGTCGAATAAATTAAAATATAGGCCTAGTTCTGAAAAAAAATGGTGGTAAGGAATCACTTTTGTAATCAGTAGATGAACTAACTCTAGTGTACACACACAAAAAATTATGTTGTAGAAGGGAAATTTGTGAAAAGGTTTCTGTGTCCCGAACACAGTCTGCACGTGATGCCTGACTGGTGATGACTTTCAGCGATTTTGAAGCGAATACATTTGGTTGCACTGACATGGGCGGTTAGTCGCTTTCTGGTCCGGAAATCAGGCTACAGCATCTTCAGTGAAGTTCCAGAATTCTGTTAAACTTCAAATGAGAATATATTTTGAAAATATTGTCACGTGTAGGGGTGACTGATAAGACGGGGTTTTAGATTGGATTATTGGATGTATTGCACATTTTATATTCACAGAGTTCGAGACTACAGACAATACAGCGCTGTCGTTATTCTACACACTTCGCAGTTTACTATTACTCACGTACTAAGGTTCTCAGTCATCACTAGCCGTATCCTGGTAACGGATTTTTCACACAGAAGTTTTATGTGTATCACGGTCACTGCAGTATACATAACACCTTCTTTTCGCAGTCTAATTCATTTTTTGCCATTGTTCTACAGCTGTTAACTCAATTAAATTCCAAGCTCAGATGCCGCAGGCTGGTGCCTCGAAACTCGACTCTTCACTCTCTGCTGCTCAATTGAATCCTTCTTTATAAACACTTTGCACGGACTCCACGGAAAACACGTTCTTCTATTGTCCCATATTGTTTTTGGCATGTATACCGCACCATTGCATAGCAACAGTCGCGGCGCGGACCACATAGAAAACAGTTTCTCTATTGTTGAGGTTTGGTTACCGCTGGCACGTGTTTACCTAGTCGTTGCTTAGCAATAGGTATTCACGCCACAGTATCAACAATGATAGTTCTATAAACGTTTTCGTGGTAGCCAGTCATATATCCATATCATCTGTTTGTGTAGGAATGTTACATTGTGTTTCAGAAGTTAAATAGATTTGAATTTCTTTCAGTTGATGCAAATATTATGATAATTCTTTTTATATTAGGATACATTAAAGCGAGTAGAAAGCACATTAAGACGTAGTTTGCTCATGAAACTACAAGGTGTGTAGTTTAAGAATTTGCTGTTTTTAGACAAAGCCTTCATATCGAGTACCTGAGGCCAGTCCATCGATTCTGATGGCTGGCTAGCTTTATGAGTTATGTCGCTGTATTCATAAGCATTACGCCAACTTAACTGCCACCTAGTGAACTTGATTTATAGCTCTTGTTGCGACACATGAACATCGCCATTCTTCTCACTCTCTCTCTCTCTCTCCCACACACGCACACACACACACACAGCTTGTTCAAAATGTCTGCAAAGGAACATGTCGCAACTAGATTCAGGCTAGAAAAGTGTCTGCCCACTGTGGATGAGTTCTTCGTTCCTATTAAGAGGTCAGAGCTAATTTCACTGATACTTGTTTAACGATGCTGGCAATAGCGCTGGCGTCACAGCAGGAGTGGCCACGCTCACCTACATCGGTCCCGTACATGATATTTTTCAGAATTCCGGTGCCACAAGCAGCCCTCGATTTGGTAATCATAATTAATTTCAAAACATTCTTCTAAAGACAAGCGGCCTCCGTAGTCTAGAGGTAACGTTTCCACCTCATGACTCGTGGTACGCGGGTTCAAACCCGGCGGAGGTCTTGGAATTTTTAAGGGCGGAAAAATTCAGGGAACAAGTCCTCCGGGAGGGACTTTAAGCCATGTGTCCCGTGTCGTAGCTTTACGGCACTTAAAAGAACCTCATATCTCCAAAGGAGGTCACTGAGCCAAATTCAAGGACGTTTCCAGCCCAATAGTAGCCTCTAATGCCTCTGATAGATGGGGGAAGTATTATAGACACCACCAAGCCAGTGGAGGCCGAACTCGCTGGCTCGGTCGGGACTGATGGTACGCACCAATATCGGTAGGGTATAGAGACTGGTAGAATATCATAGAGGGAAGCACAATGGACCAATACTGGTCTAAGTGCATGGAGAAACCCACCCTCTCCAATAACTAACTAACTAACTAACTACTTCTAAAGGCAACAACATGAAGCCATCCTTGCGTAGTATCTTTTTATTCTCTAACTTATCGGTGTTAGTCTACAGCTTCTAGAGGAAGGTGTTTTAAAGTTCTTGATATTTCGTCCAGAAAAACAGCATTTTTAAGGAAAATTGTTTTGTCGTCAGAACCAGAGTTATCCTAACATTGCAGGACATACAGTCAAGCTATCAGAACCTGTATCAATGCGTCCAGCTGGTGAGCCATCATTTTGATTTCCAAAGAGTAAATTAACGACAGACTTCAGCAAATCAACAAACATTGCTGAGATATTTTATCCTGTTGCAATAATGTAAACACTACTACATACACGCATTTATACACATGAAGTAGCAATACATTGCAGCCAACATAGAAAGAAAGAATACTTGCACATGGATATTTGGCAGGATTAGAGCAAGCAAGGCACTGTACACAGTACAAGGTTGTGGTTCTCTGAGGTCTACTGTACACAGTAGAATGGGTATGCTCTGTATGTTCTACTGTACGCAGAGCAATGGAGCGGTTCTGTAAATTCTACTGTACACAGAACAATAGACTGGTCCTGCAAAGACTACTTAAAGCACCAGAGTGGCGTAGTTCTTTGAGGTCTACTCTACGCAGAGCAATGGATTCTTTTTTCTGTAAAGACTACTGTACGGAACACAATGAAATGTTTGTTATAGGTCTTCTTAACAGAGCAGAAATGTGTTGTTCTATAAGGTAAATTTTACCCGGCACACACTTGTAGCTCTGTAAGGTCTACTGTACTGAGTATATGGTGAGGCTATATAGTATATTCTACTGTACACAGTAAAATTGTGTGGTTCTATATGCTATACTGTACACAGTACAATGGTTTGGTTCTGTAAAGTCTACTCTACATAGTACAATAGAATGTTCTATAAGGTCTACTGTACACAGCACACTGAAGTGGTTCTCTAAGGTCTTTTCTACACAGTACAATGATGCGGTTCTGTAATGTCTACTGTACACAGTACAATTGTGTGTNGTACACAGTACAATTGAATGTTTCTGTAACGTCTACTGTAGACAGAGCAATTGTATGGTTGTGTAAGCTATACTGTACACAGTACAGTTGTGTGGTTCTGTAATGTCTACTGTACACAGTAACACAGTACAATTGTGTGGTTCTATAAAGTCTACTCTAAACAGTATAATGGTGTGGTTCTGTAAGGTCTACGGTACACAGTACAATTGAATATTTCTGTAACGTCTACTGTAGACAGAGCAATTGTATGGTTGTGTAAGCTATACTGTACACAGTACAGTTGTGTGGTTCTGTAATGTCTACTGTACACAGTAACACAGTACAATTGTGTGGTTCTATAAAGTCTACTCTAAATAGTATAATGGTGTGGTTCTGTAAGGTCTACGGTACACAGTACAATTGAATGTTTCTGTAACGTCTACTGTAGACAGAGCAATTGTATGGTTGTGTAAGCTATACTGTACACAGTACAGTTGTGTGGTTCTGTAATGTCTACTGTACACAGTAACACAGTACAATTGTGTGGTTCTATAAAGTCTACTCTAAATAGTATAATGGTGTGGTTCTGTAAGGTCTACGGTACACAGTACAATTGAATGTTTCTGTAACGTCTACTGTAGACAGAGCAATTGTATGGTTGTGTAAGCTATACTGTACACAGTACAGTTGTGTGGTTCTGTAATGTCTACTGTACACAGTAACACAGTACAATTGTGTGGTTCTATAAAGTCTACTCTAAATAGTATAATGGTGTGGTTCTGTAAGGTCTACGGTACACAGTACAATTGAATGTTTCTGTAACGTCTACTGTAGACAGAGCAATTGTATGGTTGTGTAAGCTATACTGTACACAGTACAGTTGTGTGGTTCTGTAATGTCTACTGTACACAGTAACACAGTACAATTGTGTGGTTCTATAAAGTCTACTCTAAATAGTATAATGGTGTGGTTCTGTAAGGTCTACGGTACACAGTACAATTGAATGTTTCTGTAACGTCTACTGTAGACAGAGCAATTGTATGGTTGTGTAAGCTATACTGTACACAGTACAGTTGTGTGGTTCTGTAATGTCTACTGTACACAGTAACACAGTACAATTGTGTGGTTCTATAAAGTCTACTCTAAACAGTATAATGGTGTGGTTCTGTAAGGTCTACGGTACACAGTACAATTGAATATTTCTGTAACATCTACTGTAGACAGAGCAATGGCGTGGTCAGTAGTTCAGACTATATATACAATATTATTAGTCAAACAATGGCTTGCGGGCCGCATATGTGCCCTTTGAATGTAGTTGCGTCTCTTCGACAAATTTCGTACTAGTCATTCTCTTAGTTTGCAAATGGATGAAATATAAAAATGTCCGTGGAGCTCGTGCGCCTGAGCACCTCGCAGGATGCGGAAGGAAGCGGCCGGACCCTAATACGAATCCCTCTCCTGGCGTTGGCCTGAAGTGACTGAGAATGACCACGAGAATTATCATTCAAGATTGCCGGCCTGTATGCCGTGAGTGTAATGCGAGCAGCAATGCTGAGTCCGTTTTGGGAAGCTAGTAGTCGCTCATCTATTCAAGACATCCCTCTCCTTGTGTCATTAAAGTGGCCGCCATTGGTCCCTGCCCTGAACAAAATTAGTCCAGTAAATATTCTTATATTCTTTTTCTTTCAGATTCATTTTAATATTATCAGCTTTCTTTTCCAAAGTCTGTCAGGCGGTACCTTCTATTCAGTTTTGAATCCATCCAAATTTGAGTGAATGCTTTTTCATCTTTACGCAAAATAAATCCTAGAGAGAAATATTTCCGTACTAAATGTTGGGGCCCAAGGTTACCCTAAATCTGGTTCCTTATCCCATTAACTTCGCATCTTGTTCAGGGACTGGACGGCCAAGAATCAGGGTTCGAGTCCCTGCAGCGGAAAGGAATTTTTTTTCACAATAACTTTCAGACTGGAGCTGGGACCCTTCCAGCCACTTATCTAACGCATACCGTGGGCTTTTTATCCGGTTGTAAATCAGCCAGGTCGTGAACCTGATTTTTCACATTCAATCTAATGCCAAGGTTAAAGAAAAAATCTTGGAGCTATACCTCCGCTCCCACAAAACCTGAATTGTTGAGATAAAACAGAGCTTTTGCTTTTTCTGGTTACTTTTACAGACATAAAGTTCTGCTACTGTGATCCCGATGACCGCTTTGTGAACGCCATCTTATCTCTTCATGAGACGTGGGCAGTGTATCTGTCTTGTAGCATTGTCAAACAAAGTTATTGTTGCCCTTAGTCTTGTTACGGGACTCACAATCTTCACTGATATGAACTGAGTGTTCAGTGCTGCTGAATTGTATTTGTGAGGTTCCGGCTACGGATCTTGAGGGTGTAGAAGATCTTAGGAAGGGCTCTACCGTTTCACAGCAATAACTCTTACTCTCCAGACAGCGCCCTGTTATGCCTCTGTTGCTACCCGTTGTCACGGAGGCAGCCTGGGGACAACCCTCACCCTTTTCACAATGTGGACTTAGTAATCAACATCACGCTTCGGCCTTCTTTTACATCCTGGAATACGCCTACTGGATGCCTTGTTCCGTTGCCATTGTCGCAAAGATGAAGGAAGTGAATGGTTGCAAGGCTCAGCTGCTTCAAATTTTGGCTGCCGTCTATCGATGTTTAGGCATTTAAGCTAATAGCCGCCTCTTGTAACTGAGGATATTATTATGGGAAACAAAAGTTGTCAGATACCGACAGGCCTGTAGTAAAGTATCGAATGATCGCTACAGTAAGTAACAGTGCATGTCTAATTATCGATTAAAACCTGACTGCTGATTTGTTGATTACAGACAGGCGAACTAACTAATTACCGATAACTGCATTACCACGGGCAGTTTCTTCAACGTTTTCTTTATACGCAACAGTTTTTCTACCATTTGTTCTCTTCTTCTTCAGCAATCAGTGGAATTAACAGACAGTGGGTATCGAAATGTTTCAATCTCGAATCGTATCGAATGATCAGTGTAATTTGTCTGGACGGTTTCAGAGTCGAACTTATCGATTAAATCGTAATTGCAGGTTTATTGTTTACCAACAGATGGAACAACTAATTGCCAATAATTTCATTATCACGCATCGCTTCTTCATCTCTCTGCATCGCCGTAGTCTGGTCATTACACTGTCCCGGCCCACTATCTGCTACAGCATCTACGATATGTAGACAGACTCCAGTTTGTAGGATAGGTACAAGTTTCGTCCGCCTAGGTGGTGTAGCAGTCCGGCCGGGTGAAGGGAGGGGGGGAGTGTGGCTTGTAGCCAAGAGCTGTGGTGTTGAGTCTGTTTTCTGCTGTGGCGCTGAAGTGCAGTGAATGTGTTACAGTTGAAAGTAATACCAAAACGTTTTCTTGCAGTGTGGCGTGTGTTAGTAAAATGGTACCTTTCTGCTATTGTTTATTCGCATATCTGTTTTCGTAGACAGGGGGAGGATATTTGCACAGATAAATACATTTATGGAAGTGCTCTTGTATTCTGTAGGGAGACTTCGAAACACGGCAATTTCATTCTGTCACGAAGGCCCTCGTAAGACCGCCTATTACTTGATGACGTTTCATATTTAACTAAATCTGAAAGGAAACAGACGTAATTCACAAGGACGAGAAAGAGATGAAATAGATGTTTCTTTTTCGTAAAAAAAAAGCTTAATTGTGGCTATGTATGCCATTGCTTCTCGACAATAAACCATAGGGGTTATAAATATTATCGTATGGAAATGTTAAGTGTAGTTCTTAACTAAGATGAACACTAGTTCATTGTGTTTTAACACATGGGCCATTTATTTTAAAATGGTTCTGTTAATTAACACGTGTCAAGTGGAAGACGGTGCAGAACTATAAATAAACCAAATACATGGCGTGCAATATATTAATGCCGATGTACCAACGAGACTTTACGCAGTTGTGAAAAATTGATGTGACATATAGATATAAAAAGATGGAAGACGAAGTGCATTAATGATAAGAAGAAGTGGTACAGTGCCAGCCGGGAAGAGTTGGTGTCTGCGCACTGAAGTCACGTCACCCATCGCTAGATTCATCAGCTGAGCCCAGCACCGAGAACAGGCCTACTTGACAGTGAGGTGAGTACCAGGCCCGCAGTACTACGGGTTAAATCGGGCGTCGCTTTCACGCACAGCAAACATGCGAAATCAATAGGACTGATGCTGTTCGAACGTCAGGAATCTGTTTTGACTTGTCTTGTCTTGGCTTCCTTCAGTATGAGTTAAGAGATATTTTTCCAGTTGGAGATAAGTGCCAATTTTGCTGATTTTGGTAACAGCATGAAACTTTTTTTTATATACAGACGCCACTTCACCGGTGGTTTTGATAATAGTAGTAACAATCACAATAAATAACTTAGCAGTTTTGATAAATATTTCAGCTAAATTTTCAAGAAGTGTTGATAAAAGCAGGAAACTACGCGACAGACAACATGAATATGGTCAGATAGTGCAATGAAGAAGCTAACATCTGAACAGGAGAACACTAGAATGTTTCCTGTTCCATATTTCCTGTTCTTTTTGTTTCGCCTGCAACGAAATAATTTTGTCAGATTTTTGCTGAAACAGGAAAATGCTCCCATAGGAAAATGGAGTAAGTGCAAATGATAAAGAAAGGGTGGTTTCTACGTTTGGAGTTCAGCGGAAGTAAATGGGGCTATTTAAGAACCATTTCCTAATGATGAATTAAACGTGCGTTCAGAAGTCTTCAGAAATATCTGACTGCCCAACTCTCATTAGTAAAATTAATTTGTAGCCCATCAAAATTCCTACGGAAACAGAGAGTCGCTCAGATAACAAAAGAAATTAAAGCTGAAGATTCATTACCCTGACCACAAAACCTAAATTTGTTAACAATGATTTAAAATTTCCAAATCTTTCTCGCGCCTCACAGACCGCTTACCAGGTTCATGTGAGTCTGAAAATAAGAACTTGGTATCTCGTAGTGAATTGGAATATGGAATGTTTAGTGAACATGTAATTTTAAATATAAGATGTAGGCTGAGTGACTGACTGCTAAATCGTTGCAGGCCCTCGTCAGCACAGTGATTCTTGGTTCCGAGTGCCGTGGGACACATGACCATATTTTAATCTGTGATGGATTTGGGAGCCACCTGTGATCTAGATCGGTCGGTCAGTCAGTCGGTTAAATTCCTGCTGGTCCTCGCCAGCATAGTGATTCTTTTTTTTTTTTTTTGAGTCCCATCGGGAACCATGAGTATCATTTTATTTTAAATACTTTTACGTGTTTTGAAATGGGACCTCCTCTTCGACGAGAGTATGAGTCTGACTACTACTGGTCACTCCCCTCTACTAGGGGTGACTAGAGCGGGCACTCACACTCACTGACTGGTCCCCCCCCCCTCTCTCCGACTTGGGACACATCACTGTCATATAGACTTACAAAGATGTTACTTACCTGTTTCTTACCGCAGACCGAATGGAGAACATCGAAAGATACCCGTAAATAAATGTACTCTGTATTGTTGCCACTATGTAGAGTATTTGTTGGGATTCGCAACATTTCCTAATCTTCTTTCTTAAATGCAGCAGAGCCGATCACAGAGGCCGCGAGATCTAAGGCATGAAGTGATTTCGCCCACCCAAAAGCTGGGGTCGTGGGTTCGAATCCCACCCGAGTCATATACGTTTGCGTTTGTTCTGTGTTTGTGTTGCCCTGTGTAGGTAGCGGTCTCGTGGTGGGCTGATCCCCCGCCAAAGGAGTCCTACTGACTGTCTATATGATTAAGAACTTATAAAACAGAGGCCAAGGTTCATCATGGAGTGTAACGTCCACAGATTATTATAATTTCAGCAATGAACTGTGAATTCTTGATGTCGCTTAATTTCTTCTTAAGGTTTTACTTACTGCACTGTGATATGGACAAGGGAACCAACAACATGCTGACATAAGGACGGGTATTTCTACAATTATTGTGATTGTGGACAGTATCTGTCATTCTATTTTCATTTAAAACACACAACGTTTCGTAGACACAATCCGGTCTCCGAAAAGTTGTGTTTTAAATAAAAACGGGACGATGTATACTGTCCAGAATCACAGTAATTGTATTAATGAACTATCGTCACAGACCTTTAGGTCTTATTTACGGGTGTTTCTAGGCCGCACCATAACTCAAGCGGTTAGTCGCTGGATACATATTGACTGTAAACTGAGGGCTTCGTTGCAGAAGTAAAGAAATTAAAATACGTGGAAACAACATGTAAATAATTTGCAAGGTGGACTGCCAAAATTAGCATAAGTATAATTATGTACTCTCATAGGACAGTAAGACGTGTGATGAGGCAGACTTTATCGTGGTCACAGTGTCGGGCGCACTGAAACGCGTGACATTTCGTTTCGCTCTGTGTATATCTTAAATGCCTTATCATCTGCACAAGTCCCACAGCAAAACTGCCCGGTGCAGGGTAGTCGCAAAGGAAGATTTATAGAATTAATATTTAAATAGAATGTAAGCTGACAGACAGCGGAGACAGCGCGTGGTCCTGCAGCCTCTGTGCGGATTGCGAGATGAGCTCTGCTTACAGCGCCCGGTCGAAGCATTTGGAACCTGCTAATTAAAATTCTTCAGTGCTGTTGGCCTCCCAAAACGCTACAATACTTTGTCCTTAATGATCAATGACCTTAATTTTGAAGAAAAGCGGCTCTACGTTCCAGAAAGAAAGCGAATATTGTTGCTTGCCCCGCTGCGCGAAGGGTCGGGGAGGTCCGTGACCTAATGTTGACCCCCCCCCCCAACTATGTTCTGTCAGTCTCTGGATCGAATCTCTTTACCTCGGTTCCAGCTTATGGGATTTCCCGAAAAAAATCATTATGCTCGGAATTACTGGATTTTCGGACTTTTTCTATCTTCCGGTATTCTAGAAAATGGAAAAAGTCCGAAAACCCAGTAATTCTGAGTGCCATACCCCATCGTCAGAACCCTTTAGAATCTACGACGTTCATTATATATGGAAAGTATATGTTTGTATGTGTCGAAATGGTGGTGGAGGGAAGTCGTTAAGATTTACGATTACTGGACAGGGATCACCCGGCTCGCCAGATATATGTGGGTAACTTCTTGCTATCAGGAACCTGTTGAAGTTTTCTGTTATGAAAAATATACGTGTTCTTTGTTGCACAAGACCGAAAAGTACGTATGTACTTTCACGGATTTATGAAAAATCGAGCTATAACACTTTGGCCTCTGAAAGATAGCAGGGATAAACATAGAAGAGGTAGGTAAAGGTAAAGCTGTAACTGTAACAGGCCGTGGAGACCCACAGTGGTTTGAGACGTCGAGGCTCCCATTTTTTCTAGATTGTCGGTTCACAGATGGCGGTGAGGTTGCCAGCCTTACGCGCCTGCCGCCCTTGACCCCCTGGTAGATTTCTGGTACTCATTTCTGTTAGAGGCTGAGTTGACTGCAGGGCCATAGTGCGGCTGGAAGGCTTAGTTAAACTAAAATATCCAATGAACTAATCGGGAATCAAACCCGCGACCTTCCGGCTTGTAGCATAGTACTTCAACCAACTACGCTACCGCGTACCCCGTAGAAAAGTTAGGTGAAAAGAGAAAGTCGTGGAGGAGTGGTAAATATTTATTATTATTATTACTATTATTAATTCGGAGAGAAATCTCACCATTTTTCACATTAGCTTCTGTACTGCTAATTTCCATTGGGTTCTGTTGCATTCATTTCCAGTCCCTGTACGTCGAGGCCGACGCTTAACTTCATCTCCCGCGAAAAACACGCACAAATAGTCAACACTAAACTAACTCTTTAATATTGTACTACACTTCACTTATCACTCACCCGTGGAGCTGAACACTTCTTGAGAAGCTGCCAATTGTGCAGCTACTCAAGAAATTCCAAGTATTTTATGGAACCCATAGGTTTATTACCACGTTCACAAGAGCCCTCCGCTGGTCCCTATCCTGAGCTAGATCAATTAAATCCATACCGTCCCATCCCATCCCATCCCATCCTGTCTCTCTAAGATCCATTCTAATATTGTTCACCCACATACGTCTTTGTCTTCCCAGTGGTCTCTTTCCTTCTGTCTTTCCCACCAATATCCTATATGCATTCCTTGTCTCCACAATTCATGCTACTCCTTTCACTTCATCTCTCTTCGGTCCAAATATTCTCCTCAACATCCTGTTCTCAAACACCCTCAGTATGTTCCTCCCTTAATGTCTGAGACCAAGTTTCACACCCATACAGAACCACAGGCAAAATTATAGTTTTGTATATTCTGATTTTTATGTTTTTGGAGAGCAGACGAGAAGACAAAAAGGTTCTGGACTAAATGGTAGCAAGCATTAACCGAGTTTGATCTCCTCTTAATTTCCTCTTGAATGACGTTTTGATTTGTTATAGTCGTTCCCAAATATCTGGACTTCGCCAAATTTTCAAAACATCTGTTACTTATCTTTATATCATGAATTTGCCCTGTATTTTGGTGACGACACAGCAACATATACTTAGTTTTCTCTGTGTTTATTTCTAGACAAACCTCTTTACTTGCGACAGTTGAAGTTGTTGTGTTTTTCTTTATGGTATCTAATACTGTCACCAAGTAGATTCACATCATTAGCATAGACCATAAACTGACGTGTCCCATTTAATTTCAGACCCACCTGGATTCTCTGAACTTTCCTATTGTCATATCCTAAAGGAAAGTTGAAAAGCAGTGGCGTTAAAGCATCTCCTTGTTTTAGATCATTCTGGATAGGAAATTTATCAGACAAATGTTTACTTACACGGACTTTATCATACGTATCGTTTAAACATATTTTAATCAGCCTAATTGGCTTCATGGTTACCTCCAAAGTCTACCAGAATATTTTACAATACTTCCCTCCTAACTGAATCACAGGCTTTCTTGAAGTCTATGAATAGCTGATGTACTGTCTCATTGTACTCCCATTTTTTATCCAGTATCTAATGAATGCAAAAGATCTGACCAGTAGTTGATCTGTTACATCGAAACCCACACTGATGATCCCCAATAATTTCATCTATGTATGGCCTTAACCTTGAGAGAAGAATACAGGATAAATTTTCGTATGAAGTTGATAGCAGTGATATCCCCTGATAATTACTACAGTCAGTTTTATCACCCTTCTTGTGAACTGGTACAATAATATACTCCTTCCACTAATCAGGCAATATTTCCTTATGCCAAATAGAAGTAATTGCCGGTCACGGTAGCCGAGCGGTCTAAGGCATGCACTGTCTTCGCTCGCTCGGAAGCCGGGATCGTGGGTTGGAATCCCACTCAGGGCATGCATGTTTAGTTTGTGTGTGTGCGTCTGTGTTTGTGTACAGGTAGAGGCCTTGTGACGAGCTGATCACCCGCCCAAGGAGTCCTACCGAATGTGTAAGATCTAGAAAAACCGAAGTGAACGGAGAAGTTCATGGAGGTAGGCCTAGGCCCACTGGGGCTGTAGTGCCAAGGAAAAAAAAATAGAAGTGAATAGGTTGTGGTTCTTAGAACGTAATATTTCGTCTCCTGCTTGAATAAGTTTTGCCGGAATTTGATCACTACCTGGTGATTTATACCTTTTCAATTTTGCAATAGCACTTTCAATCTCAAAGGGCTAGGATCAGGTACTAACCGCTCAGCCGTATGGATTTCTGTCTGCCTAACACCACTGACCCTATGTACATTCAATAACTGAGAGAAGTAGTTCCTCCACCTATTCAAAATGTTGTGGGAATCTGCAAGCAGATCACCGTTCTCATCCTTCACTTAGTTACTTATATGTTGGGATCCCCTAGTAAAGTCATTTATTCCTCTATACAGTCTTGTTCTTGTTCTTACTGCTCATTGAAAGCTCATCAATTTTGTCTTTCAGATATCTCCTCTTTTTATTCCTGAAATGCCTGCTGGTTTCACGTCTTATATTGTTGAGATTATCCCTATGTATTTCGCTTGAATCCTGTAACCACTGCAGTTTGGCTTGCGTTCTTTGGTCTAATAATTTTGACCATCCTTCATCGAGCCATGGCTTATGCTTCTTCAGTTCATAATAACCTAGACTCTCCTTGGCAGAAATGTTTATATTCTCTCTAATAGTTTCCCAAGCTACATCAACATCCACCTCAGTGTCCAAATTTCCCAAAGCCGCAAACCTATTTGAGATTTCAATATAATATTGCTCTTTACCCTCTAACTCATTTAATTTCTTGAGATTGAATCTCTCCATATGAACTCTGTGCGTTGTTTGTTTGCTCACTGACTGTTTTCCCTAACCTTTGCCAGCACCAGGTAGTGGTCAGTATCACAATCTGCTGTCCTGAATGATCAGACATCAAGTATACCTGAGTGCCGTCTCCTAGCTATCAAAATATGGTTGATTTGATTGTGTATCTTCCCATCTGGGGATGTTCAAGTAAATTTATGGATATTACGATGCGGGGACAGTGTACTTTTGATAGTAAGATTTTCTGATATGGCAAAGTTTACTACTCTAACTCCATTATCATTTCTAATTTCATGGAAACTCTCATTCCCAATTGTTGGTTTGAAAATATCTTCCCTCCCTACTCTGGCATTGAAATCTCCTAACAAAATTTTCATATGGTACCTTGGAAATTTGTCAAATACATGTTCCAGTTCTTCATAGAACCTGTCCTTTATATCATCAGTTTTATCTTCTGTTGGGGTATGGATATTCCGAACGTGATATTACACCAGCGACCTCTTAGTATTACGTATGACATCCTGTCACTAATGAACTCTGTCCTCTTAACTGCTGGTATGATTCTCTTATATACGGAAAACCTGTACAGTAACCGTTCATCATAATTTGGTGGACTCTTTTGTGTTAATTAAATTTATATTAAGTTAATATCACATAAATAAACAGAGATCCGGCAGATAGCCAACTTTTACACTCAGAATTGATATAGTTCTAAGTTTTCTATGTGGACAGGAAGTAACATCTGGTACATTTCCTGGAATTCTGGCAGTTTCAGCAGAGTTAGAAAGTCTTTGTGAATTTGAGAGCTGACAGCTTGGAACAGCTATAACTTAGAAATGGCAGGGCCGTAGCCTCATCCCCTGATCGTAATGCATCAAGTCGCTCTCAACCTTAGCGTCAGGTCAGCAACTGCCAGAATCACATAGCAAAGCAACATGATTGGAAATTCACAAATTTAGGGGACCTCATAGTTTTCAAACTAAACCAATGGCACATGTTGGAGGAGTGGATTTCTCTTGGAGTCTGTTGTTCGAGGACCTCAGGGTTCGGAGAGAGATTATTCCAAATCAGGGAGTCTTCATTCAACTTTCGGCCAAGTCAGACACAAGAACTTTTACACTTGACTTTTACGTCACTTCGCTAAAAGTATTACAAGTTAAAATTCCAAATAAGTGTAACTATTAGAGTTTCCGTTATGTTCAGTGAGCTGAAGCTACTTAAATAATTACTAAGTGCAAAGGTCTGAAGTTGTGTATGTGATTGTAGCGTAAGGTTCTTCCTGCCCTGCCTGAGACAGGCCCGTATAAGACCCCGGGATAAGAACTCATCTCTACACATTACAGAGCAGAACCCAGCTACTCCAGTCTTTCCCTACTTGCGAGACACCTAATGGTAGTACAGGAACCGAACTCCCGCCTACCAGCACCAACAATCACAATTCTCCTCCCTGCCGACCTAACTTCTCGCCATCCACGAGACAGGGAAGGAGGGCAGTAACTCCAAGGGAGGTGTCCAGACACGAGGTGCGGGTGAGCCGCAGCACCGGAAAGGAAGGGATACAGATAAAAGAAATAATAAGTGACGTAAAGTCGGGCAAAGGGCAGTCACAAGTGGTGCCGAACGTAGGGGCAACACAGAACAGCAAAGTGAGCGGTTACAGTACCTAATTCATGATTTTCATTCCCCTTTCCATAGAAAAATGTATTTTCATCTGCTGGTTTGTTGCCACCTCCATCCTAGCTGACCTCCTATACTCCCGCTAAATCTAACTAATATTTTGAGATTTCTTCCGCGACTGCCCTGAGCGAACCTGCCCTATACATACTTCGGACGTTCCAGGTACCGAATCTCACATCCGTTTTCTTTCGCTTAGCTCGTTTATGCACAGAATCCGTCCAGGTCCGAGGCTTCTTGGACATTTTCGTAAAAATCCTTTTTACGGTAAGAATTCGTTAGGCCCGCGTCGAACTCCTAAGTTGGAGGACCACCTATTGTCGGCTGTTAGCGTCTATTTATTCAATATATTCGCAGCTTTCCTCCTTAACTGGGTGGTGTCTCCTCCATCCGCAACCTGAGGACGCGCCATGCCGTTGTGACAAGGGACCCGCCTAACACGTATCCACATAAAGATGTTATTAGTTACTCGAAGAATAGACACAGTACACGGAATCAAAAGACTGCTCGCTCTTTCATGAGCTACTATGTAACTCACGCTCTACTTTCCGTCGCCGTTCTAAATTTTTGGGTTCACACAGTGAGCCGTGCTGAAGGTCAGCTTGCTCTTGTGCGTGACGTCATGGCGGCTGCCATTCCCAGATTCCATCTTCACCCCCATATATTGACGTATTACCCTCGTCATGTCTGTGTATCACGTGACCTTCTATCCCTTTCCCTTGTCTCGGAACGAGAAAAGACCTGCTGCGCAGTCTGTCAAACGACGCATTACTGTTGGGAATTCTGTTTCGGCTGGGGTGCTTCTAAATTCTGTTCTGAATACCTGGCTGGCTGGTAAGGTAAGGCTGTCCGCGATCGCAAGCCGTTGGCTTAGAACGGTTGCGATGCGTGTCTTTATTTTCTTATTTATTTCCAGTATCATTTGTGTTTGTCAGGGGTAACCCGTTTAACGCCCAAAGGAAGTTTGACACTGGGGCGAGTCAGTTTATTCTTGGTCGCGACTGTGGCGACGAGTGATTGCTCCGCAATCATGGATTGGGTTGTTGTACCCCGTTCTGCCTTACTTAGTTAGTTGTTGGAGAGGGTGGGTTTCCCCATGCACTTAGACCAGTATTGGTCCATTGTGCTTCCCTCTATGATATTCTACCAGTTTCTATACCCTACCGATATTGGTGCATACCATCAGTCCCGACCGAGCTAGCGAGTTCGGCCTCTACTGGCTTGGCAGTATCTATAATGCTTCCCCCCTCTATCAGAGGCGTTAGAGACTACTGTTGCGCGGGAAATGTTCTTGAATTTGGCTCAGTGACCTCCTTTGGAGATATGAGGTTCTTTTACGTGCCGTAAAGCTATGACACGGGACCCACGGCTTAAAGTCCCTCCCGGAGGACTTGTTCCCTGAATTTTTCCGCCCTTAAAAATTCCAAGACCTCCGCCGGGTTTGAACCCGCGTACCACGAGTCATGAGGTGGGAACGTTACCTCTAGACTACGGAGGCCGCTCCGTTCTGCCTTGGTTATGTATTCTTTGTAATTTTGTGTAACTTTGTTATTGTTATCTGAAAGGCCAACGTATCACTGTAGCTTCTCCATATAGCTTGGATACCCCACATATATCTTGGGGAGCTTGCGAACACAGCAATAGAACCACCGACGATGGGCTGCTTCTTCCTACTTTACGGCTCTGGTAATGAGTAATTTGGGAGGAGAAGAAGAGGAAGGGGCGGTTCAACAGAAAGCCGTCTCCCCTCAGCCCCATAACCTTCATCACGTGTTCACGAAGCCGGGATGGAACCGGTTGGAGTTCACTCGAGAGATGCTTGGTTCGAATCTCGGCCAGGACACAGGCTAACTTCCCTGAGGTTCTTAATGATTTTCGTCAGTCCCTACATACAATTCTCGGAATACTAGATCAATTAAGCCTTTCGAATTCGTCCCTTGCTTATAACATCTCGGCACGGACCAAGCAGAGAACACAACTTTACCGTTGTTGTAGTCCAATTGTTGCATTATTAAGGATCTGCTGCTTAGCAACGGGAGCGTGTCTGCCGAAGCGTTGCCCAGAAAAGGCCCAGGTATATCCGGTCATCTCGCTGTCGTTGCATAGGAACGGCCCTACACGTCACAGTGTTTTAACTAATGAAGAAATGTACAGGCTGAGCCTCAGCCGTTGCAAGCTTCTTTTGGGGACAGACCGTAGACATCTGAAATGCGTGTAAATACAAGTAACTGAAGGGCTAGAACCTTTTGAGATTGATACCCAAAAATGTTAACGTAGGTAAAATTAACAATGTATTATTTCCAGCATGGAATTTTCTTCATGAGGCAATCTGACGGAAAATAAGGAATGAACTGTTAGACACAAGTAATTGAGGCTGATGTACGCGACATCTGTGATCATGTAGTAAGAGGCGCGCGGTGTGCAATGACACAGAATGCCTGCGAGAGCTGCACTTAGGCTGTTTGTGATTTCATAACACGAAAACACTTTCTTCCAGATATTTTGAATGACGCTATCACCACGTGACTTTCGAGAAGTTCTGGAACTGAGTCTTATCCTTCGCCTTTCCGCCATATTCCTCAGGAACCAGCGACTGTTGTGCTGGGCATAGAGATGAATGGACAAACAAGAAATGCAACACGATCACGTGGAAGATACTGAAGGGAATTAAGTAATAACAGTGAAACGAAACACAGAAACATGTGACATGTAGACCCACTGCCAAATAAGAGCTGTATAAACAGGCGACAGTACAACAGCAGTTGCTAGGTAACAGCTCTGTGGGCATGCTGTTTCCCCGACAAAAGAGAGAACACGCAATAATGGAAGATACATTTTCTGTGCGATCCGTGCCGGAGCTATATAACGAGGACTAGCAGTTCGTTTGAGTCATTTGAGAGTTGCAATTGTGAAAAATGAGAAGCTGGTAACCGAGGCCGGGGAGAGTTCGGGAACAGAGAGGAAGAGGAACGTCCGTCGTTGAAGCCGCTACCAAACAACGGCTAGTGAAGACTGAGAAGACTTTCTGAGTGCTGTAGTTGTAGTGTATAGTGGAATGTGTAACTCAGTGAGACTGTCGTACTTGTTTGTAGTTACGGGTGTTAAGTGTCCAGTAAATCCAGTCACCATCCACACCCCGTCTACATTCACTCAAACGCGTGACGGTATTTTAGACATAGGGTCGATTTTGAGATTATAATTTGTTGGTTCGTGACAGCGTGAAGTCTCCTAGTTTATTACCAGCATTTCGGTTCTACCTGCTGCCTCCATCTTCAGTGTAGAATCGATAACCATCTACAAGATTGCAACGTGACTTATCACGTCAGTGAAGACCTACCAGAATATACGATATCAACCCAGAAGACGATAGTTTGAATGTTTGCCTCAGTTCTTGTATGGATCCCAATTTTTACGATAATAAGGTCCACGCTCAATATAAGATAAATGAAAGAAGACGTTAATAAGGAATGTAAGGTCAGGTTAAATTCTGGGAACGCTTCTTACCGTTGAATTGAGGCTATTCTTATTCTAGTCTGCTTGCTGTATACAAATGTAAAGATTAAAATATACACAAATATACATAATTTTACTCTTCGTTTTGTATGGGCTCCTGTCTAGAAAATCGAGCTTAAGTGCCTTGGAGATCCGTGACACCCTCTATCCGCAAAAGTTGTCACTAACTTCGGCGATAAGCGGCGGTCGCACGGTCGATATAATTCGCTTGCGGACTTCTGGTGCCGCCGTGTTAACAGTTGCACGGAGCGATACTTGTCCGCTTGCCAACGCCTCTTCTCGGAACTAAACGCTTCTCGCAACACACAGCCCCTGGGTACATCATCCTGTGGAATCTAGACCTGGTGTCATCCGTATTGTCTGACTCGTCTTATTTACATATTTCTCCCCGACGTTTGTAAAGAACTTATGTTTGACAAAACGGTCTCATCCAACATATAGAAGTTGCAAGTCACACTCTACATTTAGGAGCGTTCGTGAACAACAGTAGCCTGTTCTGTCACCGGCTGAGGGGCAGGAGGTTGTGAAAGTTGCATAACGCATTCACAAACCAACCGCTCACTTCATGTAAACGCCGGTTCCTGCATGAAAAGGCAAGAATTAATCGTCAAAGAACATTTTGACAGAAAGAGGATCTGTCGATGAAGAGTACTTCTGCATTAAGGTTGTTACCATAAGATTATGTTTAACTGACCCATACTTTAAAGGAGGCGCAGAAAGTGTCCGCTTCGAAACGCGCCTGGGCTCGCCTTATGTAGTACTGCGTATTGCACTCCGAATTTCATTCTGGGACCTCAGAGAACGCGGACTGTTCTGCACAACTTTTGCGCGGACACAAATCTGGCGAACGAGGCTGCAATATACCCCGGCTAATTTTCGTTCCACCAAAATTATGAGGGTGGCCCGCCACGGAATGCTGTGATATGTGGGCTGATGCGTTATTCTGGTGCATAACTTTACTGATAATTTGAAATGTTTCGAAAATATTCTTCGTGTAACGCTTTCAGATGTCGTTAAAAATATAGGCCACTAACTGCGCACCATACAGACGGGTTTAGGTTACGGAGTGAAATTGATGTATTGCGTGGGGATTTTCAGTGTCCCAGTGACGCATTTTCTGGCTTCGTCGCTCATGAAAAGAGGCGTCGGTTCAACAATTCCGTCGTAGACGGTCTGTAACATCCAACGGCAAAAGTTAATGCCCGCAACTCGATATGCAGGAATCAACATCTGGAGCACTGGCACTTTGTAACATCCATATATGTAAGAGGTGTGAGACTTCCTAAAACGGAACTTTGTATTCCACGTTCTTGTCCCGGCCGACGTGACGATTTTCGTGCGCTCCTTCCCAGTCTCACTTGAATGTCATCAAATTTCTCTTCTGTGTGAATATGCTTTGAGCATTATTTATTTTTTTTATCAAGAACCGAACTTGTTTCTCGCTCTTTGTTTAACAATTTCAGAACACGGATTTTCTTACGTCGCATATCGTCTGGATAAAACCGGCGAGACTTACGTGCACGCTTGTTGGAAGAAATGTCTCGGCAAGAAATGAGCGTTGTTCAGTGTGTGCCTAAACATCCTTAAATCACGCGCATTCACTGTGAGAAAGAAAGTTTCTGTCGGCAGATCGACAAGTTCCAGTCGCTGTTACGAGTTATGACAAAGTCGTAACGTTTCCTGCGCCTGCGCCCGCGCCCGAAGCCCCGTACAACGCTTCCTCGCTAATGCGTCGGTTCTGGCCGGGAAATGCCACTCTTCAAGTCCGGTTAAAGCGCGGGTCACTTAGGTTTGGACCTCGCTGTATTTTAAAATACACTATGATTATAAAATTCATTGTGTTTATTTCCTTGCCCCCACAGAGATCGTGACACTCATGATAATCTAAAAATAAAGCACTACATAATGTGGCTGCTATTCTCCGTTTCTCTTCTCCTGTAAAGGCAATACTTTTATCATGAAGAAGAGTGACACGGGATGGAACAGCAATGACGAGCCTTCCGGATCAAATGGATAAGAAAAGAATGCGAGATGAAAGAATGATAAGATAATACAAGATAACAGCTTTCGTGGAATTTGGGGCAGGAATTGCACTAATTATTAGCATTATATTCAACTCGGTGGACAATGGGACATGCACGGGCTGCTACTACAGAAAGCCACATCCCATCCACTGCTGATGCTTTTCCAGTTTCATGGTGTGACTACAGAAATAGTTTACGTCTCTGTGTGAATATGTCCATAGGCATTCAGCCTTTGTAACAATGTATTCAAGTTGGCATCAGACAGCAGAATCACACGCTGATTTCATGAAGAGTACTTAGATTAAAATGTAGATTGTGCGCTGATGCTACGGGCACGCGCACGCGCACGCGCACGGAAATATCGAATGCTTGGATCTGATCCTCCCTCTGTTTCCTCGAAGGTGTGCGCTCTATGTTGGGCAAGATTCTTTTTAAACTATAAAAGGCGATGCGTTTGGCCATTCTGGCGTGTGTCGCGAATTCTGGCAAAGGAAACTTTGAGAGGCATTGCGGCCCTGAACAGGTGTGGTATGCAGCAGCTATGCGGAGGCGCTGTGACATCAGCAAATCGGTCGAATAAAGGTTACAGGATGGACAGTATTTTATCCGTTGGACATATTCCGTGACGCGTATGTAAAAGAAAGAAGTCTCTATTTCAATCATACTGAAGGAAAATTCTCCCCACAATCACAAAATGAAATTAATAATTAAATAACGAATTTCGTTCGTAGTAAACGAAACATTCCTAAAAATAAAACAAAATCGAAATCTTCCACTTGCATTAAAGAAAAACGCTGCAATTATACAATCGAAATATTCTTTCATATAAAGGAGGAACTGTCCTCGAAAGAAAGAAAGAAAAAAATTACTTGAAATAGTCCACACATGTTAAAGAATAACTCTACCAAAATTGTATGTACGCGAAGCATTCTGCTCATGTCGAAGTAGAAATCCCGCCAAAATTTATAAAATCTAAGTATACTTTTTTTTTTATTTGTTTCATTCTGGTCCGTCACACTAACAATTACAAATATAAATCACTCCGTCCAATGTGACCTGTAAGGGTGTTAAGTTTTCATGTAGTAAAAGACTTACAGGTCACACTGGACGGAGTGATTTATATTTGTCTAAGTATACTATTGACACCAAACATGAAATCCAAAAAGAATTAGGGAAATCAAAATATTCCATTCGTACTGTTACATATATTGTTTGTAGCAGTTGTCTCACCGTTTGACCACTTAACAATGTGGGTGTCAGTTCTCAGACCATCGTAAAGTCGCTGCACTGTCCACTTCTTGAATCTTCTCTACGCCAGCCCTGAACTAAACTAACGACGGCCAGCACCACCTGCTTCATGCTTAAACACATGCACCCACTACAGCACTTCTCAACACGGACCCTCTTGTCAAGCACTTCGCGACTGCTTTGAATAGGTAACTTTCCCATAGGTTCTCGGGCCATTTCATTGGCATAGCTGGGAAGCCCCCAGCTCCTGAAATGGGAAAGAATGGGATGGCGCATTAGAGGCGCGCACTGGTCATGTCAACCCACCCCCTTTGCCGCTCTTCCTTCAGCTCCCGACCCTTCGGTCGAAGCAAAACAAAAGCCAGTTTACTCTCTTTACTGTTGATATTTTGTATCGTGTACGTCTCATGACTAAGTGCCAAATATTTCTTACGGACGGACGGAGACGGAGGATCGCTGCAGTTAACAGCTCTCGCAGAGGTCATGTTGGCGGTAAGACACTGCTATCCTGCGCGGTCTGCATCTGTCTGCCTCTGTCTTGCAATGGGGCGATCCAGAAATCTTGCAGAGCGGGATGGTTCAGACACCGTATGACAGATTCTGGAAGAAGAATATACTCATTTGCTGGTTTTCTGTCATGTGGCGACGGTTTCAGTAGCGTCTGATTTTACGATAATTAGCGAACAATATTGAGGCCGTTAGGGCCAGTTGCGAGTCTCACCGCATTTCAGCTCTCCCAGGGTCTGTATGGTTTTGCTCTCCCGAGCAATTCATTGTATCGCCTATCTTTATTTGGTTCAAGTTCTTAATCCTAAAACAGTCGGTAGACACCTTGGACGGGGGATCAGCCCGTCGCAAGACTGCTACCTACACAGGACAACACAAACACAAAATAAATTAAGACAGACATCCATGCCTTGAGTGGGATTCAAACCCACAATATCAGTGTTATAGAGAGCTAAGAGGGTTCATGCCTTAGACCGAGCTATTAGGCTTGTATAGTTAAAATAATTTATTTTCATTCACACTGTGACCTTACAGTTTATTTTCATTTTCAAGTTTTTTTATTAGCCACTTATACCTATTTTTCACCCAATTCCGCCTTTGTATTTATATCCCTCGTGCTCTTTTGTATGGTGCATGGATTGCACATTTTGCTAGGTTCGGCTCTAGATGTATCTCGGGGATCAACCCTCCATATGCACATGACCATGAAGACGATTTTTTTTCCTTTGGCGCTACAGCCCTCATTTTGGGCCTAGGCCTCCCTCCATGAAACCCTCCGTTTCACTTCGGTTTACTAGATCTTACACATATGGTAGGACTCCTTGGGCGAGTGATCAGCTCGTCGCAAGGCCTCTACCTGCAGACAAACACAGAAAAACGCACACGAACATCCATGCCCTGAGTGGGATTCGAACCCACGATCTCGGCTTCCCAGCGAGCGAAGACAGTGCATGCCTTAGACCGCTCGGCTACCATGACCGGCTGAAGACGAATTAATTAGCGGCATTTCCTCTCCCACAAGCACGAGGGTCAATATTCCACAAAATGCAGCTTAATCACTGACGACATAACGAACTGTTGGGCTGTGCCCCTCCCCAACGTGGACTTGGCTGACGCGTGGATTGATGGCAGCCGACTGCAAGGAGCTGAGTGCCGTCCTGCCTCAATTTGTATCTCTCATTTGTGAATCCTGCGCGGACTTACGTTTACGTTACGCCTTCACGGCATAGAACTCAGTGTACCTTCCTAAATGTTCCTGGCGCTGCAGAAGACACGAGTGGATAAGATGAGTCGACTTAACATTCACATAGAATATTTATATTGCAGTTCCGTCAAAAATGCAACCACATTATTCCTTAAAATTTTCGCTTTTTACTATAACATGTTTCGGCCCCAACCGGCCATCATCAGGTACTTTAATTCGCCAAAACTGTTACCTGCATTGAACATCGGTCATACTTTTCACGTGTAACTGCACTGTTCCAAATTATGTTGTGCGTTCAAGTTCTAAGGTCTCCGATCTTTTCTCACACAATAATCATACAAAAAATTTGAAACTTCTGTCACTTTTCAACGTAATCTCCCTGCAGCCGTACACATTTTTCACAACGTCGACGCCATGATTCCATGGCCGCTGCGAACGCTTCTGTAGGAGTCTGTTTTGACCACTGGAAAATTGCTGATGCAATAGCGGATTGAAAAACGGCATCCATGTCTCATCCATTGTCACAGTTGATGAAAAGAAAGTCCCATTCATGCCTTCATCATTGCCATGCGTGCAGCCTTGTGGTCATCCGCCAAAATTCGTGGAACCCACCTGGAGGACACTTTCCGCATTCGCAGGTCTTCATGCAGGATTTTGTGCACAGATCCCATGGAAATGCCAACTTTGGGGGCGATGTTTTCCACACTCAATCGGCGATCCTCCAAAACAACTTTCTCAACTCGCTCGACCATGTCAGACCGGCTGGTGCGAGACCGAGATTGTTTGGTTCGTTGTCACACGACGTTTGGCCTTCTTTGAACTGTCGCGCCCACGAACGCACATTTTTCACATTCATGACACCATCACCACATGTCTCACTCAACTGGCGATGAATTTCAATGGGTGTCGCACCACACAAGTGGAGAAAACGAATGATTACTCGCTGTTCTTGTAACGAAAACGTCGCCATTTTAAGTATCAAAAACACTCCTCACACTCGCCGCTACCACTAGAGTTCTGTGTGCCGTAGAGTGCTGCCATCTCTGTCACGCATTCACAAAGAGTGCACACGTATTTTAAACAAAACCGCATGTGTCTATCTGCTCCCAGTCCTGAGAAAAAAATCGGAGACCTTAGAACTTGAACGCCCCTCGTAATGTTGCGGTTACGAGCCAGTCAATTCAATTTAAATTGAATTTTAAAAAATGTAATGAAATTTTAGTTAATTGCAATAGAAAGTAAATCACATTGTGTGGTGAACTGACTAATGTTAGCTGCCTCGTAACCGCAACATTAACATAGAACACTGCAGTTACACGTGAAAAGTATGACCGATGTTCAATGTAAGAAACAGTTTGATGAATTGAGCGAATACCTGATGAAGGACGGTTGGGGCCGAAATATGTGAAAATTCTAAGGAATAAAGTGGTTTCATTGTTGACGGAATTGTAACATAAATATTCTATGTGAATGTAATAGAAATGCAACAGGATGCTTAAATACAATATTGATGTGTCCACTTAATTTTGTTTATCGTCGCTTATATGACATTGTCACACAAAGAACCTTTGTCACATATACACCGTATATAAAAGGGGGTTTACGTACAAAATTAGTGTATCGATTTATACACGTGTTTCCTAAACTCATATCTCTATTGGCACAGAGCCTTGTACTTAAACTGTGGACACATCGGGGGCCTATGAGGAGAAGGGGGAGGACATACTTCCTATATCGCACGATTTTGCCACGATTGAGAACTTAGTCCATAATGCGACTAGCAAAATGTATAGGCTTATAGGTACTTTAGAACGTCCACGATTTAATATAAAATAATATGTGCATATACATACATGTAAAGAAAACCGCGCAACAAACTTCCGGAAACACTGCTCTGAATCCGTTGATTCACGTTTTGTGTGCGCTACAGTTCAGTTCTCATTCAAATGCTTAGAGTTTTTAGAAAGCCATTTGTATTTTTACTGTAGTCTGTTGGGTGTATCAGCTGCTGGGGACTGTCCGGTTGCTGCTAAATGATTCCATCTAAAAATTAGACTCACGTTTGTGTTTATACGTTTCTGTGCCCCTCGTTATGTTAGTATCCGAAATCTTTGCCACATTTTCTTTGTTATGAACAAGAAGTTCAAGGGAAAGACCGCCTCTGTGGTCTAGTGGTCAGAGTTCCTAGTTACAGATCCAGAGGTCCCAAGTTCTCTTCCCGGCGCTACCAGATATTATGAGAAGTACTGGATCTTGAAAGGGATCCACTCAGCCTCGTGAGGATAATTGAGGAGCTCTTGCAAGCAAATAGCGGCTCCGGTGTAGAAAACCGAGATTAACGGCCTTGGAGAACCGTTGCGCTGACCACGCTACACCCCCTATCCGCAGAAGTTGGCACTAACTTCGCCGACAAGCGGCGGTCGCTCGGTCGGTATAGTGTGCTAGCGGACTACAGGCCACGGAGTTCAAGGCAAAGCTAATCGCTTACTTTCTTTTATACGACACGAACCGCATAGAAAAGGAAGAAAATTATGGCGGACACACCGACATAAAGAGAGTAAGGTGATATCATATGCCCCCTAACAAAAATGGAAAGAGGTACACAAGCAGATGGAGAGACACAGGCGGACATACAGCAAAATTATCTTCTGCCTTTGTTTTTTTCAAAATAAAGAAAGTATCCTGCAAATGAAAGCAGGCTTACGAGAAAATGTTGCTATGTGTCTGTGTCTCTCTTCCTAATGTTGCTCTGTAAACACGTTCCCGCGGCAAATGAAAGCAGGCTTGCGAGAAAATGTTGCTATGTGTCTGTGTCTCTCTTCCTAATGTTGCTCTGTAAACACGTTCCCGCGGCAAATGAAAGCAGGCTTGCGAGAAAATGTTGCTATGTGTCTGTGTCTCTCTTCCTAATGTTGCTCTGTAAACACGTTCCCGCGGCAAATGAAAGCAGGCTTGCGAGAAAATGTTGCTATGTGTCTGTGTCTCTCTTCCTAATGTTGCTCTGTAAACACGTTCCCGCGGCAAATGAAAGCAGGCTTGCGAGAAAATGTTGCTATGTGTCTGTGTCTCTCTTCCTAATGTTGCTCTGTAAACACGTTACCGGGGCAAATGAAAGCAGGCTTGCGAGAAAATGTTGCTATGTGTCTGTGTCTCTCTTCCTAATGTTGCTCTGTAAACACGTTACCGGGGCAAATGAAAGCAGGCTTGCGAGAAAATGTTGCTATGTGTCTGTGTCTCTCTTCCTAATGTTGCTCGGTAAACACGTTCCCGCGGCAAATGAAAGCAGGCTTGCGAGAAAATGTTGCTATGTGTCTGTGTGTCTCTTCATAATGTTGCTCGGTAAACACGTTCCCGCGGGAAAGAATACACACGCAACAATAGAAGAACTGTTGGGGCGCCGTGTTCTCTGTGAGGTGCGTGTCGTATCAAATGCTTAATATGTAGTGAAAGGGAAGCAGGTTGTTTTTCTTCCAAGAACTTCCTGCATACTTGCCTCTACTGGACACATCTGTATGTCACAGAGTACTCGCTGCCGTGTGTTCCTCCGGGAATGTCATCCCTCCCCCACATTTTGTTGTGGCGCCTGTCCTAGGCCGACAGTACCTGTGCTTCAAAATTCAGAATTAAACCAAAGTGTTCAGCGATATGATTCTGTGACTATCTTTCGGTTTAACAGAAGTTTCACTGAACAGGAAGCTGGGTGGTTCCATCTCTGATGCCTTATCTCGTGTTTGTTTAAAACCACGAGACCACCTTCGGGGTGGGTGGTGGGTGGGGGGGAGAAATATGTTGCAAATAAAACACATGTTTCTTTCGTGTTTACTGATTCTGTTCGAAACATGTTTGTTGCTTTTACCTCATTTTAACGAAACTAGGGAAAACAAATTCTGTGGCTTTTGTCCGCAAGCGAACTGTACCTACCGAGCGACCGCCGCTTGTCGGGGAAGTTAATGCTAACTTTAGTGGATAGAGGGTGTCGCGTGGTCAGCGCAACGAATCCCCACGGCCGTTTATTTCGGTTTTCTAGACCGGAATGGAACTAGGAATGCGGCAACATATATGAAATTTTATGAAAATCCATTTAGCTGTTGTCGAGCTGGAAAACATACAGGAAAGCAGAGAAACAGACATAGCGAAATTAATAGGCTTGTTTTCGAGACTGATCAATGCAAAACCTCCCGGCGAGGACAGTGATATGGTATAGAATCGAATGGTCATCACTTCGCTGCGTCTCTGAGACCGCGAAATTGTAAAGCAACCTCAAATTAAAAATTTTCGTCTTCTGTTTACCGATTGGGACTCTGGCCTGTTTCCACTCAGAATTAACTTCTGGAACTATGGATCTCGCGTCATAGCACTGGCAAGGCGCCCATCGCAGGAGCCCTACCAACACGATGCAACACATCGCAGAAAGCCCTCAGATACATAAACATTCATGGTCGGAGGGGGATTAGAACCCACGACCCCAGTATCCGAGGGGCGGAAGCGTTGCACGACCGCTGTGGTCGGCGAATAAAATGTGAGTATTAAGAAAGATTTTCCTAAATGGATAACTATTAAACGCTACGAAAATATTATGACAGGACGCCTTAAAGCATGAATAGAGGAGCAAGAATAGACGTTCATTGCTAAGCAACGACTCGGTAATAAGGTTCCCTCGAAAATGAACAAGCACACAACAGAAGAACTACCATTTATTTGGAACGGCGAGGTAAACACATCTCTATAACAGTAGAGGAATTGTTAGGGAATGGTGTTTACTCTTGGGGGCGCCCCGAAGCTGTATAACGAGGATTTCAAAAATAGAATTGAGGAAGTCTCTTGAGATGGCAATCGAAGATGACCGATAAGATATGACAACTGAGTGTAAGTTGAGTTTCGAGACGCCAGCCTGCCGGGATATGAACCTGCGAAATGAGGAATTGAGGCGTCAGAATTATTTAGTGCAGTTCAGTGGCCTTGAAAGTCAAGACGTGAAGAGAAGCTTTTACGTGTGCTATAGTTCCCTGATATTTCCAGCGTGTAACTCAGTGAAACTTGTAGTTCCTGCGTTAAAACCCGTTGAAGGAAACGGATAGTGGAGACTAACAGACTGAGGACACTTGTGGTGTAACATTGAATTGTAAAGCGTGTAGTTCAGTGATAGTGCTGCAGTTGCATGTAGTTCCGAAAGGTGTATATAAGTTGTCAATAAATCCAGTCATCCAATTCATACTTACTTACTTACTTACTTACTCGTGGAGCTAGACCACTGGTCGCGGTGCATGGGGAAACCCACCCGCTCCAATAATAATAATAATAATACTCATGGAGCTGAGCCCTTCTGGAGGAGCCGCCAATTCTACAGCTACTCAAGAATTTCCCCGCATTTTATGGAACCCGAAGGTTCATTACCGTGTTCACTAGAGCCCTCCACTGGTCCCTATCCTGAGCCAGATCTATCCAATCCATACCATCCCATCCTATCTCTCCAAGATCCATTCTAATATTGTCCACCCACCTACGCCTTTATCCAGTTCATGTCCTGTCTAATATTCACACTCACACACGTGACAATGTTCTTCAAATCCTGACCACGACATAAGAAGATTTGTTACGGCCGGTTCAGTCACCACCTGCTTGCAGTAACTGGGGCATCGTCGCATCATTTTGGGCCATACAGGTTGCTGATACGGTCCACAGATCCTTAACTTTCTCTCACGCTAGATCTAGTGGGACGCTTACCGTCGCGGTCTATGCAAATGCACCGAGGTCTAAACATTCTTATAGCATGAGGCAACATGGAGATTAGCAGCAGCATAATTTATAGGTAGCCGGAGTAAATCGGTGCAGCCGTGACGTCTTGTGTTCCCAGCCTTCTGCTACAGGAGCAGGCTGCCTCTGGCTCCACCGGAATATCGCAGGAGCTCTACCTCCAGCACAGTGACCAAGCCATCAGGTTCCAAGCGATCTGTCTCCTCTTTAACTTGCGCACAGGAGGAATTCATGAAAGAGTATACGATGGTTTTTGGATATTTTAATATAAATCCTGAGGAAGGTCGCTACCGAAAATAATCCCACTTTTTATGGGAACCAAAATTTTAGTTTCATTCTCGCAACAGCTCGACACTTAACTCTATCGTGTGCGAAATTAATCCAACTCACACCCTCTTAACACTGTATGTCTTTTAAATAAATTTTAATTATTTCCCATCTACGCCTAGGTTTACCAGGTCGACTCTCTCCTTCAAGTTATAGTACAGTTACATATGCATTGCAGACTTATCTCCTGCGTTCTGAATGGCCTACCTTTACTTTAATTCGGAAAACTATTGTCATTGTTAATATTATGACATGACGCCTGGAAGCCGCAATAGCCTAGCCAGAGTAGGCGTTCATCGCTAGGCAACGGCCTGGTAAACAGGTTCCCGCGGCATCAAATACGTACTCAACAATCGCAGTATTATTGAACTATAACGGTGGAAACGGTGTTATCTCTGGAGGCCGCCCCGAGGCTATATAACAAGGATCAAAGGCCAGCTGAGGAATAAGCGCTGGCAAGGACAAGCGGCATATATAGAAAACATCCGTCCTCTCGTCAGAGAGGACGCCTCACAAAAGCAAGACCGTAACTGACACACGGCAATAAATATCTGATCATGAGTCCTAGATGGGGCTCAACACCAAGACTTACTGGCTGACTGACCGTCAGTCGCAATGCGACTTTGACTTGACTAAGGAATAATAGTAAAGGGAGTCTCATGAGACGTCAGGCGAAGATGACTGAGGAGAGATGGCAAAGAGTTAGTTGCGTTGCAAGAGCGCAACTGTGAAAAGAAGACTGCATGTGTGCTGCAGATACAATGATGATGGAATAATTACTGTATTGAAGTGCGTTGCCAGGATACGACTACTGAAGACTGAGAACACTAGTGTGTGTAACTTCGACTTGTATTCCGTTCCGTATTCCATATTGAGGGGGTGGGTTTCCCCATGCACTTAGACCGGTTAGTGGTCCATTGTGCGTCCCCCTTTAATTTCTACAGTCTCCATACCCTACCGGTACTGGTGCTTACTATCAGCCGCTTTCTGCCAGCAAGGTTCCAACCTCCTCTGGCAGTGGTATCCATTAGTTAGTCCCTTTCTGTCAGAGAGGTCCCCCCTCCTCTGGCAGTGGTACCTAATACTTCCCCCATCTACCGGAGGAATTGGAAACTACTTGGGCGGGAAATGTTGCCTAATTTTTCTCAGAGGTCTCCTAGAGACATGAGGTTCTTTTACGTGCCGTAAATCTACGACACGGGACACACGGCTTAAAGTCCCTCCCGGAGGACTTGTTCCCTGAATTTTTCCGCCCTTGAAAATTCGACGACCTCCGCGGGGTATCTGAACCCGCGTACTATGAGTCATGAGGTGGGAACGTTACCTCTAGACTACGGAGGCCGCTTAACTTCGACTTGTAAAGTATGTAGATCAGCTACAGCGCTGTATTGCTTGTAGTTACGGATTGAGTGTATAAGTGACCAGTAAATCCATTTCATCAATCCAAACCCCGTCTATAGCCACACAACCTTATAAATACGTGACAATATTACCATCATCATTAGCCAAAGTAATTTGTTTCACTTCCTTGTAGTGAATAATGAACTGGAAAGGATTTGGAAGGAAACGCCCATGGTCTAATTTGACGTAATATGCCGGCATTTTCGTAGAAGAACTGAAGAGAATCGCGAAAATCTCAGTCAGTGTAGCCGATATCCCGGCCAGAATTCGAACTGCGCTCTAGATCACAAATCCAAGCCGTTATCCATTGAGCCACATTATTTGGCTTTGTTGTGAAAGCAAAATGACACAGATTCAGTGTAAACATGCAGGCACTCTGTGTGAAGTAGCTCTGGAAGTGACGTGTGTGTGTGTGTGTGGGGGGGGGNNNTGCCACCGAATTTGCGGGAACTGTTTCCTGAGTCTTCAGAAATGTCTGAACTTCGCGGTAAAGTGCCTAGTGCTCCTGCGTCGTGTTCGGGAGTTCGCAGGTTCATGCGTCGTGACGCTATGCTCTGCCATTCAGACCGCGTGCGCTTCCTTCCACAGCCTTTTTCAATTTATCATCCGCTTCTCGTCCTGCTGACTATTCCGAACCGCTGACTGCTGCGTTAAATGAGCCGTAAGGAAACAACATTTGATTCTAACAGCGCAGACGTGGATTGCTGCTGCTGCTGCTCTGGGACATGCCGCCGTATAGTCTGATATGTGATTATGAACATCTTCAGGGCAGAAGCACTCTCTTACTCTGAAAATTGAGGCAGCAGAATCGTCCGAAATGTTTGTAATCATATATGAGACAATACGGCGTCACGTACCAGCAGGAATCCTGCTGTCAGATGCGTGTATTCACAACACTGACTTCAGTGCAGCGTGTGGCTCCTGGCTTAAACACGTCTTATTCCATGTCTTCGTATGAAATAAACGATATGTTTCGACCACATAGGAGCAATCATCGTCAGGTACATGCGGTCAACGAAAATTGTTGCACCGTGTTTAGTATGACTTAGCCCGCGAGAGCTGTACGTGTAAACATATTTTTTACTTAAACCAACTGTTTTGTTATTTTTTTTTTCATTTTCCGTGAATGAATCCTGTTATGTATTGTGTATTTCTTATTGAAAGCCGCCACGACACAATAATAATAATAATATATGTTTATAGTTTCAAGTAGTACTTTACTACATGATTCGGCTTTCAAGAAGCCATCATCAGGTAAATGCACTAAAAAACTTCTATAGCTATTGAATTGCGTGCTAATTACACGATGTTGCATTATATTTTTTAAATATTATACAATAATATAAAATACAAAATTAGATTGAAAGTAAAATCTTAAAATTAACTAGTTTTTAGATTTTTCAAATAGTGTACAATAATATAAAATATAAAATTACACTGAAATAAAGTCTTAAAATTAACCAGTTTAATTTTGTAACTAGTTCATTTTAAGATTTTACTCTCAGTGTAATTTTTATGTTTTATATTATTGTACACTATTTGAAAAATCTAACAACATCGTATAATTAGCACGCAATCCAATAGCTAAAGAAGTTTTTTTAGTGTATTTACGTGATGATGGCTTGTTGAAAGCCGAAACATGTATAGTACTACTTGAAACTACAAACATATATTATTATTGTTGTGTTGTGGCGGCTTTCAATGAGAAATATTGTGTTAAGATAATATTAAAATTGTTAGCATGATATAAAAAGGTGATGAGTTGTGCTGTGGAACTCCCATTGTGTTCCACTTTCTGTAAGGATTCGCATTTTGGGCGTCCTGGTTACGTGCGTATAGATCACCTCTGTGTGTGTGTGTGTGTGTGTGTGCCTTCGCCACAATTCCTGTCCAGAATCACTTGGAGTTTGCCTGCTCCTCACTAGCCCCTTCTGTAGTTCGGGACGTGTACATCTTACGAGAAGTACCGCCTAGTACAGATTCGACTGCATCATTTCTGACCTGTTTTCAAAGTCCCTGGTGGCCGTCGAGATGCCGCTGAGTTGTGCTGCCTTTGTCCCTGTAATCGACCTGGCGGATCGAATTCCGGACTGCGGAATGCAAAGCAAAATGGTATCTACAACACCGCGGTTCGCAGTATATAAAAACTTGTCCTCCAGTTTCGTGTTTTGATTTTGTTCTGCTTTAAGTTATAAGGTATCATTATCCTTCGTGTAAGGCTTTGATTGGTCTGCTCCCTTCCCCCACCACAGCTCACTGCAAAGATAACGCCCTGTCAACTGCATATGTCTTGAATTCCATGTCAGTATTTCCGGCTGTCAGCACTAATCGCATATATCGTCAATTATTGGTCACTTGTATAAGAATAATCGATTACAAGTGACGACCCCTCTCCATTAGCTGCTTGACCTCAGCTCGCTAGTATGGCAAAACAGTACAGTTATTGGGGTTACATGGGCTCGGTTGTTCTGAAGGAAACAGGTTTCAGTGATGTGGTCTTCAGATAGCTCGTCCTCATTTGAGGTCTTTACGGCAATAGTGATTTTCTGGATAATGACACCGTGCAGTCTTGTAACATATCAGGGGAGCAAGGTGATCGTCACATTTCAATCCTGCGAGATGCACACCATGCGCAGTTGAGCCCTCTGGTAGTCATGTTGAGGACGTTTCTCTCTCTGCTGTTTTTGCGTGTACCTGCTTCCGCGCGAACTCACTGAAGCTGCAACACTTGTGACTTGTATCCAGGAGGTGCTAAGTTCGAATTTGGGCCTGGACACTGACTGCCCTAGCTGAGGTGTTTTGGGTTTCGCTTTGTCCGCCGTCGGGCGTACGCAAGGACAGTGCTCTCTACTAGGCCCCGAGCGCTTCATTTCACGTCCTCTTCAACTGAATGATATTACCATTCGTTGGAGCTACTGACGACGTCGTTAAACAAAATATAAGTAAATGTGAAGAGCGACCGCCTTTGTGTTCTGGTGGTCAGAGTTCCTGGCTACAGATCCAGAGGTCCGGGTTTGATTCCCGGCGCTACCAGATTTTCTGAGAAGTAGTGGGCTCTGCAACGGGGTCCACTCAGCCTCATGAGGATAACTGAGTAGCTGTTTCAAGGAAATAGCGGCTCCGGGCTAGAAAACCGAGATTAACGGCCGTGGGAATCCGTTGCGCTGACCACGCGACACCCTCTATCCGCTAAAGTTGACACTAACTTCTCCAACAAGTCGGTATAGTTCGCTTGCGGACTACGGGCCACGGAGTTTAGTTTTTAAATGTGACGAGTATGTCATGCGACTTAGGGCATCTGACGTCATGTGCTTCTGCAGTACGACGACCCGTGAGCCCAGCATTGCAGAATAATGAGTGGGCGGTGACTCACAACAGTGGCGGTCTCATGTGAATAAGATACTGAATCTGTGGGTATAGACAAAAAAGAAAAGGAAAGGGAAAGCTATTCTTGTAACAGACCGTGGAGGCCCATTGGGCTATGAGACATCGAGACTCTCACATTTTCTCCAGACAGTCGGCTCACAGATGGCGGTAAGGTTGTCAGCCTTATTAGCCGGCCGCCATTTATCCTCCAGGAAGGTTCCTGATACTCTGTTAGAAGCTGAGTCGACCCCAGGGCGGTAGTGCGGCTGGAAGGATTAGGTCAATTGAAAAATCCAATGACCTCATCGGGAACTGAATCAACGACCTCCCGGGTATAGCATATAGTGACTCAACTAACTACGCTACCGCGCACTCCAGTGAACGTCTGGATGACCCAAAAAAATGATAATATCTCGACAGCTGAGCGACTATCAGCTTTTTAAAGAGGATTCTCTTGCATCGAGTTTGTTAGCATTTGAAGAGCAAGGCGAGTAGCTACAGTCATGACGACTGGTATTCCATCTAGGACTCGAACCGGCGTCCTTCCGAAAGATGCGAAGTGCTGCGGAGACGTGCCAGCTCTGTGCCGTTGTGCTGCTCTACAGGATGCTTTTCCTGAGGTCATAAAAGTAAAGGTATCCTTGTAACTGGCCGTGGAGACCCATAGGGTTGTGAGATGTTGAGGTTCCCACATTGTCTAGAGAGTCGGCTCACAGATGGCGGCTAGGTTGTCAGCCTTACGCGGCGGCCGGGCCTTTACCCCCAAGAATATTCCTGGTAACCATTTCTGTTAGAGGCTGAGTCGACCCCAGGGCCATAGCGCGGCTGGAAGGATTAGGTAAATTGAAAAAATTTCAGTGACCTCATCGAGATTCGACCCCGCTACCTTCCGGCTTGTAGCGTATTGCCTCAACCAACTACGCTACCGCTTGAGGTCAATCTTAGTGAAACCTGCCGCATCGGCATGCGTACGGCTCTCAGAGGGCGCTAGAGAAGGGGCCCGTCCTGCAAGTAGCCAGAACATCTGGCTCAGTCAGTACACTTGAAGCGTGGGGTATGGAGGTACGCAGAATTTCGTATGGGTGTGAAACTTCCATTTTCACGTAAAGAAAAGAAAATGGGCCAGAATATTTGCACCCAACGCGGAGGAAGTAGCAGCACGAGCAAGAACGTTGCATTATGGAAGCTACATAATCTTCACTCAAAGACGAATGGTGGACGGAACGTCTAGCACGCATGGGAGAGATGGGAAATGCCTACGTAGATCTGTTCAGTAAATCTGAAGAGACGGGGTGCTTGGAAGACTTAAGCATGTTTTGAAGGATAATGTCTGTATGAGGGATGGGCCTTCTCGGCCCTTGCACCGCGACCTTCAGTGGTCTGTAATACTAAAATCAATCTTAAGTAATAGGCTGGGCGGAAGTGGCCTTGGCTCAGGATAGGGCTGTCAACTCTTGGTAAGATGCAGTTATCCTTCGGGACCCTGACTAAGAATGCCCGTGAAAACCACGGAAGTTGACGAAATGGAGACTGACGTTTTAGGTTACAGTTACCTAGACCAGCGCGTGCAGCACTCTATCGGCGCGCTGTTTTAGCTCACAGTTTCAAGCAGCATCATTTAGATGTGCTGTATATAGAGACGTCTTCTAGAAGTAAGTGTTCATGATAATTCGGATTGTACACAGTTTGTTGATCTTTAGTGTGCGTCGTTTTGCAGCTGTGGAGGTAGGCAATTCCTTCAACATTCCGTTTCTACCCCTGCTATCCCAAATGCCACTGAACGTTCAAGGGCTGCTGATATTAGCGACTGAACGCACGAGCACGAGTTAACAGTTTTGTTAGCAATTGACCAGTGCAGATCAGATGAAATTAGATTGCATGGCTAAAGTGGGCGGGCGCTGCAGTCCTCTCCACCGCCTTCCAGAAGTCGTGCGTGTCTTATAATTGGTCGTTATGGTTCACTCTGTATAACGTCACACCTGCAGTACAGAACTTTATGGTAGAAAGTTCCAGTGTGTCCACCGAGATCTCCGGTTCCTATCCCATATTGAAAGTAGAGTCTATCAGCCCTCGTAATGATAGCTTAACTACCTATGCAACTGCCTGATGACGGCGCAAGCGCACAGACGTTTTAGGATGAGTATTGTCATTTGGCCTGAAATTGAGTCGCGGGTCCAGCGCGTGTGACGATCCTTGCAACGCTCTCGCAAGATGTTTAGTTCCACACTGAGGGAGCCAGAATATTTACTTACAAGCTTAAACTTGGGCCATTCAAATCTCTTCGAGTGAACGTCGTGCAGTGTTCTGCATGTAAGGAGAATAATTTTAAGAAATTTCAGTTTTTGGTATTAACTTTCAGCACATTAATTTTTGTTTAGTTTTCTTGTGTTGGTACGGTTGTCATTAACTGGCCTATTGTGCCAGCCCTGGATGAGAGATGATGAGTGTGGAGCAGTCGATGGAATGATAATTGGCAGGGGAAACCGAAGTAATCGAAGAAACCCTGCCCCAGTGCTACTTTGTCGACCACAAATCCCACATGACCTTGCCTGGGCTCGAACCCGGGCCGCTGCGGTGGGAAGCCGGCGACTAATCACCTGAGCTATGAAACGGTCTTTCAGCAGACTAAGTCACTGTTTCTTTTAATTTGTTTGCTCTCTTAAATTTAGGCGGTCCAGAAGTCAGGCAGGCTTCTGCCCCCCCCCCCCCGTGGCCCTCTTGGCAACGACGTGCCTAAATTTGACTTCGCCGGGGTAACTTCTCAGTTTCCTGCGTAGGGCAGATAGTGACTTTTTGGCCGACACTGAGGCCCATTCAGATGCTTAATCAGAGGGTAGCGGGTGGTTTCCCATTGAGGTAGCGCGGTCGGAACGTGAAGCTAAGCACTCACCAAGTGTCTAATGGCAAGGTTGGAAATGCTTGGAGCTATACTTCGACTGACAATACGTATTCACAGTAAGGTGCTTAATTAGGACAGCGCCATAGCTCAAGCGGTTAGTCGCTGGCTTCCCATCGCGGCGGCCCGGGTTCGATCCCGGGTCTGGTCACGAAGTGTCAGTGGGGTTTCAGTTATCACTACCAATGTTTATGTTACTTGGGATCTGAACTGCCAGAATCTCTTCGCCGTGGTCCTGTCGCCTGAGGTCTCTTCAGCACATCTTTTGTTGTGCTGTCTGGCCTCACGACACTTAACACCACCTTGCTGGACCCAACATCCTCTTTCCCGAAGTTCCAGTAACGAGCACTAGATAACTGACTCCATGAAGCTGGGCCCTTCCTGAGAAGCCACCAATTGTGCAGCTACTCAAGAACTTGCCAGGAATTTATGGAGCCCGAAGGTTCATTATCGCGTTCACAAGAGCCCTCCAGTCGTTCCTACCCTGAGCCAGACCATGCCATCCCATCGCATTTCTCTGAGATCCATTTTAATATTATCCACTCACCTACGTGTTGGTCTTCATAGTGGTCTCTTTCCTTCTGGTTTTCCCACCGATATCCTATACGCATTTTCCTTCTCCTTCATTCTTGCCCGTCTCATCCTCCTTGACTTGATCATTCTAATTATATTTGACGAAGAATACAAGCTATGACGCTCCTCATTATGAAGTTTTCTCCGAACTCCCCTCGTCTCATCAATCTTCGGTCCAAATATTCTTCTCAGCACCCTGTTCTCAAACACTTTCTGTCTATGTTCCTCCTTTAATATGAGAGACCAAGTTTCACACCCATACAGAACCACAGGCAAAATTATGATATTGTGTATTCTTATTTTGACGGTTTTAGACAGTAGATGAGAAGACAAAAGGTTCTGGACTGAATGGTAGCAAACATTACCAAAATTCAGTCTCCTCTTAATTTCTTCCGGATGGAGAGTAAAGATCAGTACTGGGCTGAAACCTCAAATACACGTAGGTTTGCCGGATTGGAAAACTTAGACGCTGAGGTTGACATTAATATAGCTTGGGAAACTATTAGAATATCAGAATTCCAGCCAAAGAGAGCCTGTGGATGATCCAGTTAGGGGCTCAGCTGCACAAGTAGGGATGATACGAGTTCGGCGATAGCGCAGTGAAATCTGTAAGGCATGGATGTTTCCTGTTAGATGTGCTTCTAACTGACCACTCTGCAGACGTTGTTAAGCGAACGAGATAAGCGTTTGTTTCCGTTTGTATTCCAAAACTCTGTTTCGAGAGACTATGTTAACAGAAAATGAGACGATTTTGGATATTAAGTTTGGAATGATTGGTGAAAACGTGGCCTCTTCGAAGTACATTGACTTTTCTTAGGGAAAAACAGACGCTGTCTGTCTGGCAGCGGATTAATGACGTCTAGACACGAATGACACCAGGTGCGGAGGGGAGTGTATGGAGTTAACGCGACGCGATTTGCACTCCTCAACCGATATTGCTGAATATATCGAAAAAGAATGGCGACCAGTTTGATATTGAACACAATTTGTAAATTAATAAATTGTTTAGAGAAATGAAGAAAGCAGTTTTCTGGGATTTGGCACCGTGTATATGTGGTGTTAACCGACGTTTCGGAGGAACGTATCGCCTCCATCTTCAGGGTAGAAGAAAAAATATAAGAAATCTGCAAGCGAAGAGACCGTGAGAACCGGTAGAAGATGGAGGTGGCATCGCACCAGCAGGAGACTGTAAATTTGTCTTTGGAAAGGGGAATGAAAATCATGAATTAGGTACAGGTTTTTTCGTACATAAGAGAATTGTATCAGCAGTTAAGAGGGTAGAGTTCGTTAGTGATGGGATATCATATACAATACTAAAAGGTCGCTGCTGTGATATCATTGTTATGAATGTTCACGCCCCAAAAGAAGATAAAATTGATGATTTAAAGGACAGATTGTATGAAGAACTGGAACATGTATTTGAGAAATTCCCGAAGTACCATATGAAAATTTTGCTAGGAGATTTCAATGCCAGAGTAGGGAGGGAAGATATTTTCAAACCAACAATTGGGAATGAGAGTTCGCATGACATTAGTAATGATAATGAAGTTAGAGTAGTAAACTTTGCCACATCAAAAAATCTTACTTTCAAAAGTACAAAGTTCCCGAATCGTAATATCCATAAATTTACTTGGACATCTCCTGATGGGAAGATACACAATCAAATCAACCATATTTTGATGGATAGGAGACGGCACTCAGGTATACTTGAGGTCAGTTCATTCAGGGCAGCAGATTGTGATACTGACCACTACCTGGTGGTGGCAAAGGTTAGGGCAAGACTGGCCGCGAGGTAATGAACAAAGCACAGAGTTCATATGGATAGATTCAATCTCAAGAAATTAAATGAGTTAGAGGGTAAAGAGCAATATTATGTTGAAATCTCAAATAGGTTTGCGGCTTTGGGAAACTTGAACACTGAGGTGGACGTTGATGTAGCTTGGGAAACTATTAGAGAGAATATAAACATTTCTGCCAAGGAGAGCCTAGGTAATTATGAACTGAAGAAGCATAAGCCGTGGTTCGATGAAGGATGGTCAAAATTATTAGATCAAAGAAACAAGCCAAACTGCAGTGGTTACAGGATTCAAGCGAAATACATAGGGATAAGCTGAACAATATAAGACGTGAAACCAGCAGGCATTTCAGGAATAAAAAGAGAGAATATCTGAAACACAAAATTGATGATCTTGCAATGAACAGTAAGAACAAGTACACCAGAGACCTGTATAGAGGAATAAATGATTTTAAGAGTGGTTACCAACCTAGAAGTAACTTAGTGAAGGATGAGAATGGTGATCTGCTTGGTCTAGAAGTAAACACAGAGAAAACTAAGTACTATTACTGTCTCGTCACCAAAATACAGGGCGAGATCATGACATAAAGCAAGGAAACAAATGTTTTGAAAATGTGGCACAGTTCAGATATTTGGGAACAACGATAACCGATCGAAACCTGATTCAGGAGGAAATTAAGAGGCGATTGAATTCGGGTAATGCTTGCAACCGTTCAGTCCAGAAGATTTTCTTCTCGTCTGCTGTCCAGGAACATAAGGATTAGAATATATAAAACTATAATTTTGCCTGTGGTTCTGTATGGGTGTGAAACTGGGTCTCTGACATTAAGAGAGGAAGATTGACTGAGGGTATTTGAGGAGAATATTTGGACCGAAGAGGGTTTAAGTGACAGGAGGTTGGAGAAAACTGCATAATGAGGAGTTGTACTCTTCTCCAAGTATAATTAGAATTATAAAGTCAAGGAGGATGAGGTGTGCAGGGCATGTAGCACGAATAAGGGAGAAGAGGAATGCATATAGGATATTGGTGGGAGAGCCAGAAGGAAAGAGAATAGTGGGAAGAACAAGGCGTAGGTTGGTGGACAATATTAAAATGGTTCGTAGAGAGATATGATGGGATGGTATAGATTGGATTGATCTGGCTCAGGATAGGGACCAAGAGAGTGTTCTTGTGAATACGGCAATGAACCCTCGGGTTCCATTAAATGCTGGGAAATTCTTGAGTAGCTGCAGATTTGGCTTCACCTCAAAAAGGGCTCAGCTCCATAAGTAAGTACAGAGCTTTTGTTATTGAATAAGGCAGTACTGTGCTGTAAGTAATTACCTATTTACAAGTATTGTGTTCCTGGTCATTGTCCATTATCCCGTTTTTATTTAAAACACACATCATTTTGGAGACTAGATTCTGTCTCTGTAATCAGGTGGCACCTACTAAGTTTAACCCAATCGATATAGCTAGTCCCTACCTCCGGACACCAATTCTATCTATTGGGTCCAACTGAGTAGGTTCCACCCGCAGACGGAGACAGAATGCAGTCTCCGAAACGTTGTGTGTTATAAATAGAAACGGGTCGATGGATAATGTCCAGAAACAACAATTGTATCAATGTACCACTGTCACAAAGTTTAAGTATGAATTATGGATTTGCTTAGAAGGTTGTGGGCCAGAAGGCGGTTCTACTGAGCCCACTTCTAATATCGCGGACCGTCATTGTTACCTGTCGGCTGCTCCGTGTTCCAGGTCAACTGTCATCCGAATAAACATCGGAATTCCAACACCTAACTGTTCAAATGTATTACACGGGCATTGGCAGCAGTGGCTGACGCTTCGGTGTGGCTGGCACTGCGCCGCCAGGCCGCTCAGACTGGAAGGAGGTTAACACAGAAATGTTTTATCTTTGCTATTTAATGAAAGATCTGGTGCTTTGCATTGTTTATCTTATACATCATGCGATTGCGGAGTTCACATGATTGAGGTTAACGAAGCGGATAGGTTTTCCGCTCGACCAGAGGCCCAAAAATTGAGCTTTCGCGCATGCGTCAGTATGAAGAAGAGAGATAATTCTGTTGGTTCAAGTAGCCGGCAGGAATGTGCGAGCTGCTAGGAAAATGTTGTCCTGGTAATGTTGGGGAGGGGATTGGAGGGGAAGGGGGGACAACACGGTCTATTACTACCAAACCTGCAAACATGACTCAAAATGACAGCCATTCAGCAAGTCTGCAGCCACTTGCAAGGGCAGTTTGATGTTATGCGCTCCACCTGTTCCTACCACTCTCCAATAAAGTACTGTCCGTGTTTCTAGACGTGGCCACTCTCAGTAGAATGTGCAGTAGATTTTGCCAAGTCCACTGACGGCGATAAGGACTAAAGTGCGTTTGGGTTGCAGTAGGGCTTTGTTTATACAGGGTGTTTCACGACTTTAGGACATAACTGCAGGAGGTGATTTCCTAGGTCTTTGTGATCAAAAAAGTTCATATAAACATGTGTCCGATTTTGAACGGTTACGGAGTTACGACCGTTTTTTCATTCCCGTACACGCCCTCGTGTGAACCGCGTCTGTCATCTGGCAAGTCACTATTTTTAGCCAGCTACAGACAGAGCGTTCTCGTTATCTCGACACTTGAGAGGTACCTAAGGCGTGGTGAGTTGGTATGTCCGGCTACGGCTAGTGTGGCGGCTACTGGTGTTCAGAACAGTTCTCATCTCGGTACGTCTGTTACGTTCACGATGCCATTTACATTTTCATTTGAGGAGTATGCCTTTCTTGCTAAGGCACTTCGCACTCTGTATAGTTCGTCGGGAAGCAGATGGCAATGGGACTCCCCCTCCCCATGACCGCACAGTAAGTTGTACCTACACCTCCGATCCGCTGGACAGCGCCCCACAACCCGTGAATGTGTCACCAAATTCTTCGCAGTTGGTTTATATATTGTTCACACACACATTTTAGTAAAAATAAAGTTATTGATTTTGTGTAGGTGTGGTACTTTGTCTCTCATGTTAATACAGGGTGTCCACATGAAGATATCCAAAATTAAAGAACAGTATCTCGGAAACTGATTGTCATGTACGTATCCGGTTTATGTCATCGGAAGGAAAAACCCTGAAAGTTTTTTTACATACCCGGCTTATGCGCATGCGCCAGCTGGTGATCTTCGGCGAGCTCCGTAACGATGTCGACACCACAGGGACGGGTTCAATACGTGTTGTGACTAGCAGAGCTGCAATCTCTTACGGCTGTCCAGCGTCGTTTTAGGTCGCAATATGGACATCAACCTCCTGCGCGGAAAAGCATTCGGTTATGGGACAACAAACTGAGGACTACATGTAGTCTGTTGCGTGTAAAATCTCCTGGAAAGGCACGGACCTATAAAGAAAATGCCAATCGCATTAGAGAGGCATTCCGGCAAAGTCCGCGCAAATCAATTCGTGCTGCTGTTTCCTTACAGCAGCTTCGATATATGTCTGGGAACACATTCTCACTTTGTGAGGAAACGTAGAAGCAGATTGTTAACACTTCGAGACATGTTGGCTGCCACAGCAGGTCTGTTTGAGAGAAACGCAGTGTCAGCTTCTGGTCTCCTTGCTCGTACACCACTGGATACACTTTCATAATTTGTACTGTTATTATTGAGAGCATTTTGGGAGGAGATTGGAAGGAGACGGGATGGCGCCATTTTGCACCATCATCTTATTCTTCAGAACGAATGAATAAGTTGCCTCTATTCGGGTCACTGGCTGCAAGGTTACAGATCTGGTTTGCACGCTGTAGTTTTTAGTTGGACATTATATTGTCACGTGTCACACAGTGACTAAAGTCGGAGTTCGCATTGGTAATTGGGTTTATCAACAACCTACAAGTCGTAACTATAATTAATTATTACACTATTGTTACTTTACATAATTTACAATCACGTCACACTAATATCTTCAGTCTATCTGCACTAGTTTTCACGGATTTATCGCATGGGAACTATAACAGTCTCACTGATTACACACTCCGAATATTAAACATGAATAAAATCTTCTAATCATAAGTTAAATCCTCACAGCCCGACTTCTTATACTCTTCTGTACTCCTAGTTCCAATTCGCTCTAAACTTACAGCTCATGGCTCTCGTTATATAGCCGCGGAACGGGTATGGACCTACAGTAAATACATATCACGTGATCGCTATCCAGCCAGTCTATTGGCGCGTCTGCCGGATCTACAGAAAACATGACGTGATCACTGTTCACTGTTGTGACGTCACCGCGGACACGGAAACAGCTTCTTCTACTGTTGCGTGTTGGACCGTGTTTACAGAGCTGTTGCCTGTGCAACGCGTTGATCAAATCTGTTACAATATGTAGTTAACAATTTTAGTAACATAATTATACAATATTTAATCAGTTTTGAGACATCGAGTTCTTCTTCTGTTTCCTGTCCTCTTGGAAACCATTCCTTCCACTGGAATGAGTAGGAGGTGTCCACAGCTGTGGGATAGGGGTGAGGACGGGCATTAACTCCTAGTGGCACAACAACACTCCATCCGTGGTCACCCGTATTCGTGACAATATTAAAGGAAATGTTTATTGTAACATCCTGTAAGTCGTATAGCTTGGACAGTGTGCCACGAAAAGAAGATACCAGAGTAGATATGATGTCATTTAATGTCCTTCGCTGGTGAGTAAGCCCTCTTCCTGTTCCAATTTCGTGTTCGTCAGGCCACGGGTTTCAGCCTGAGCCGATAGATCTGTTTTCTTGACGGAAGGTTGTCGTGGCTTTCCTTTGTCCCTCCAGCAAATGCCTTGGTGGTACCTCAAAACAGATCACACCGTTTCCTTCCATGTCCTTCCCAATCCCGTATTTACTAATCGGAGCTGCATACAGAATCGCTAATTAAACTGCCAATGGTCACACAAAGGTTTTGGCTCAGATGAGAACTGATGAAATGAGCCTCATTTTGCGTTTCGTCTCATTTTCATTGGTGCGTTTGATTTCAGACGTGTCCTGAACGAAATGGCGTCTTGGTGCACGACATAGCAAGGGCTTCTCGTGGATACGTAAGTAAAGCGATTTGCTTCTGTTTCCTAACTGTTAAGATTCACCCATCTGACTAACCCCACGGAGCTGAATTTTTCTTGAGAAGCAGCCAATCGCTAAGCTACTCAAAAATTTCCAAACATTTAGTGGAAACCCAAGGTACGTTACCGTGTTACAACAGACTGTCATTGATCCCTATTCTGAGCCAGCTAAATCCAGTCCATACCACCCAATCCTATTTCCATAAGATCCATTTTAATATAATCCTCCCGCTTAGGTCTAGGTCTTCCTAGTGGCCTTCCACCAGCCAGCTTTCCCACCAAAATTCTATATGCATTCCTCTTTCCTCCATACATGCTACATGTCCCGATCATTCTAATTACATTTGGCGAAGAAAATTATGAAGCTCCTAATTATGCAGTTTTCTCCACTCACCTATTATTTCATCCCTCCTCGGTTTCAGTACCCTTCTCAGCATCATGTTCTCAAATACCATCAGTGTATATTTTCCCCTTAATATCAGAGGCCAAGTTTCCAACCCATACAAAACTATAGGCAAAGTTATTGTTTTCGTGTATTGTAATTTTTTTTAAGTTTTTAGACGGTACATGAGAAGACAAAAGGATCTGAACTGAGTGGTAGCGGGCATCACCCGAACTAAAACTGCTCTTGATTTCCTCATGAATAAACTTCATATTTCTTACTGTCGTTCGCAAATAAATGAACTTTGTTACGTTTTCAAATTATCAGTTAGCTGTCTTTATGTTATGATATTGCTCTGTATTGTGGTGACGAGACAGCCTCGAGATACGAGTAAACCTTCTTACTAGGATCAGTTATAGTTCATTTGTTTTTCTTTATGGTATTTATTTTCTTCCAGTAGATATAAAGTAAAACAGTATTATAGACTAGAAAGTAGCCCATATGTCCTTCTTGCTCTGAGTCCCGTCTTGTTCTTCTGGACGTTCCTAATGGCGTACTCTAAAGTAAAGTTGAGAAGGAATGGCAAAATAAAGCATCTCCTTATTTTAGGCCATTTTGAATAAGAAACACATCAGACAAATATTTACCCGTTACTTACTTACTCATGGAACTGAGCCCTTCTGGAGGATCCTCCAATGCTGCAGCTCTCAAGAATTTCCCAGCATTTTATGGAACCCGAAAGTTCATTACCGTGTTCACAAGAGCCCTCCACTGGTCCCTATCCTGAGCCAGATCAATCCAATCCATACCATCCCATCCTATATCTCTAAGATCCATTTTAATATTGTCCACCCACCTACGCCTTGGTTTTCCCGGTGGCCTCTTTCCTTCTGGCTTTCCCACCAATATCCTATACGCATTCCGCGTCTCCCCCATTCGTGCTACATGCCATGCTCACCTCATCCTCCTTGACTTGATCATTCTAATTATACTTGGAGAAGGGTACAAGTTATGAAGCTCCTCATTATGCAGTTTTCTCCAACCTCCTGTGACTTCATCTCTCTCCAGTCGAAACATTCTCCTGAACACCCTCAGTCTATGTTTCTCCCTTAATGTCAGAGACCAAGTTTCACACCCATACAGAACCACAGACAAAATTATAGTTCTGTATATTCTAATTTTTATGTTTTTGGACAACAGACGGGAAGACAAAAGGTTCTGGACTGAATGGTAGCAAGCATTACCCGAGTTCAATCTCCTCTTAATTTCGTCATGAATCAGGTTTCGGTCTGTTATCGTTGTTCCCAAATATCTGAACTGTGCCTCATTTTCAAAACATCTGTTTCTTATCTTTATGTCATGGTTTTACCCTGCATTTTGGTGGCGAGACAGCAACATATACTTAGTTTCCTCTGTGTTTACTTGTAGACCAACCACTTTACTTGCGTCAATTAAACAAATATTTACCCATAGCGATAATATTTGCCAACTTAACGGAAGAAACCCTTTTTGTCAGTGAAGACTCTCCGAAGAATTCATCATCCACCTCTCTGTGATCTTACTTCTTACATTACAGATACGCGGTCTATTTCTTGCTCATTTTGGGCTTAAGGAGCGCAAGAGGCGTAACTTGGCTAATTAAAATCATGTCAGAGGTTTCCAACTAAAAGTTTTGCTAACTTCATTAACTCCAGTGAGTAAATAAATGTAAGCAATGAATGTTCGCCGTATTTCTAACGTCTGTTCAGTTATCTAAGAAATCTTAACGTTTCAAGAAGGATTTGTTAGTCTTAAAACTGTGCTTCCTGTTCCTTTAGAACTTTTTCGTTCGACACATGTTTCACACTGATAAAACTTACAAAGTTAATAAGTTCTAAAAGTTTGTGACGATGGTATATTAATACAATTATGTGTTTCTGGACACTTATTTAAATCACAAAATTTCGGAGACTGGGTTCTGTCTCCGGCCGGTCACGGTAGCCGAGCGGTCTAAGGCATGCACTGTCTTCGCTCGCTCGGAAGCCGGGATCGTGGGTTGGAATCCCACTCAGGGCATGCATGTTTAGTTTGTGTGTGTGCGTTTTTCTGTATTTGTGTACAGGTAGAGGCCTTGCGACGAGCTGATCACCCGCCCAAGGAGTCCTACCGTATATGTAAGATCTAGAAAAGCCGAAGTGAACGGAGTTCATGGAGGTAGGCCTAGGCCCACTGGGGCTGTAGTGCCAAGGGGGTGGGGGGGGGGTCTGTCTCCATCTTCAGGTGGAACCTACTCAGGTGAACCCAATCGGTAGTTACTCCCCATCTCTGGGCCGAACTGAATAGGTTCCACCCAAAACTGAGAGCGAATCAACTCTCCGAAACGCTGTGTGTTTCAAATAAAAACAGGACGGTGGATAATGTACAGAAAGACAATAATTTTATTAGCTAGTCAAGGTCGATGTGCGCTTTGAAACATAAGGAAGTCCTCTTGTGGTGTCCTTCATTGCTCCAGCTGAAGTTGTATTGACATTCAGTTTAAGCAAAGCTCGTAAATATCAGGACTACCCATAGCGCTCCTTTCGAATTGCTGCAGGTGAACATGTAGGAGGGAGAGACAGTACATGAGTCACAAATGGAAGTAAAACAGCTGTAATGGATGTAATAGGTTTTCTATGTGTATCATTAGGTAGTAGCACAGTCGAGATCCATGACAGCCTGGGTAGCCGAGGCGCATGCTAATATTCAGAGGCTGGGTTCAGTAGTCAAAATGGCGACCGTGCTTGAGGATTGTACTGCAGAAGAGCAGCATTCTATTTTGCATTTTAGTGGGCAAAGGACTCAATGCAAAGGATATTTATAAAAAAATGTTTCCTGATTACGGTGGGAAATGTTTTTCGCGTAAAGCGCTTCACAGTAGGGGCGAGGAACATGGCAAAATTTCGGCTGACGATGAAGAGTTTGAAATTGAGGTGCGGAAGTGGCTGAGACAACAGTCAAATGACTTCTGTGCCGCGGGTTTCGACGCACTGGTAAAACGATGAGACAAATGTAACGATGTTGGTGGAGGATATGTCGAGAAGTAAGTTTTCTTTTCGGTACCGAATATCGCATGTTTTACGAAATTGTCACTTGTAGCGTTGTACGCTCGACGAGAAGGACAGGTTCCAGTTCAGATGATTGGATTTATTGGCACCTTGGTTACAACCTCTCTTAATCACACCTAAATTACAGCGCTATCGTTGGTTCCACACTTTATAATTCACCATTAAAACACAGAAACAGGCACTTCAGATCACTCCAGATATTACACATGAATAAAGTCTTTACATGATGCACTTTCCGTGGCTATCTTTCACCGAGAACTCAACTGAACTCAAGTCAATGTCAAAGTCAAAGTCACATTGCGACTGACGGTCAGTCAGTCAGTCAGTAAGTGTTGGTGTCAAGCCCCATCTGGTGCTCATGACCAAGTATATATTACTGTTTGACAGTTACGGTCTTGTTTTTGTGGGGCGCCCTCTCTGACGAGAGGACGGGTCTGTCTTTTGTGTATGCTGCTGGCCCTTTCCAGCGCAGTCTTTCTCGGGTCCGAGTTCCTAGGGACTCGCGACAATATTTTACTCTCTCAGATTTCAGACTTCCCTTTAAACAACCTCTATTATTGTAGAGGAATATTTACCGCGACGTTGCATAGTAACGGTCGCGGCACGGACTCCATAGAAAGCCAGTCACGTGATAGCTATCTCACCAACCCATTGGCGCTCTGACTGCTGCCTAGCAACAAAGTATAAACATCCATTCTACTGTTGAGTGCGCTTACGCGACTAAAGGTTGTTTACAGGTCGTTGACTAGAAACGCTCCGGCCATCCACGTTACAATATGTATGCCAGAAGATAGACAGGCGCGGGGAACCGTATAGATTCCTTTCTGGAATATTTTAATTTCGAAAACGGCAAAAGCAAATATAAACCTCATGGATAAAATAATACACATAGACCGAGTTGAAGTGTGTGATTATAAGCGAATTTGTATAACATTACTGTAACAATTGTCGTTTGTCTTCTCTCTTCCATCGAAGCACACGGACTTCGCCTTTCATTCGGATGCCGTATCATCTGAGAAGGTTATGTAGCTTCGGTTGCGATGTCGCAGTTTGTAATTGGGATAAATCGGGAAGGAGCTAGCTATGACGTGCATTCAGTTGTTTTCTGTGACTTGTGTTTGAGGTATTCGTGCCTCGGGGCTGGGGGCAGCAGGTGTCCCCGAAACGTTGTAACTCATCTGCCAAAATACATGACGTCATATGTAAGAAGTACGTCATCTTGACCTCTGTTGATTGCGAGCGGAACGGAAGGATTAGGCCTGTTAGTCAACCGACGTTTGTCAGGGGAAAATTACAATGCACTGCCTCTATATTGGTCGCAATTGATGTGTTCTGTGAAGGAAAACAAAATGGAGTATCTTACGCAGACGTTGATAATTTGTGTCTATGAAAGCAGGATAAGAGAGAAGAAGAAGGAAAGTGGGTGTGGTCCAAATTCAAAGAATAAGAATATGTATGGTACGCTATTACGGATATGTGCAGGGGTGGCGAGAGTACCAATTATGTACAGACAGCCGGCCCGTCGAACGGATCTCTGTAGTTGGGCCTCTGGGTACCAGCACACAGCAAGATAATTGAAGGTATCCTCGGTACCGCATCTGATCCAAATCCACTTTTGATTGTGTTATAAATGATTTATTTGATATGGAAGGACAGACTGGCGAGGAGCGATGTGTTGTTATTTATTGCAAGGTGTTGAGTGAATGCAGACCGCCTCTGTGGTCTAGTGATCAGAGTTCAAGCCTACAGATCCAGAGATCCGGGTTCGATTCCCGGCGTTACCAGATTTTCTGAAAAGTAGTGGGTCTGGAACGAGGGCCACTCAGCCTCGTGAGGATAATTGTGGAGCTATTTCGAAGAAATAGGGGCCCCGGTCTAGAATATCGAAATTAACAGGCGTGGAGATTCGTTGCGCTGACCACTTGACACCCTCTGTCCGCTAAAGTTGACCTAGGAAATTACCTCCTGCAGTTATGCCCTAAAGTCGTGAAACACCCTGTATAGTGGCTAAGACTTTGAGGGATGTGTATCATTCAGATACCCTTTTGATTCTTAATTAATGTCTGGTCGTTTGTAGCCCTGTAAGACTGCGAAGCAATGGAACAAGGCTTTCCGCGCCTAAGTCACTGGGACCTCACTTAACAGTTTCTGCGCGCGCACTTTCACAAAGCGCTGCACGCAGATTACAGCCTCAGAGTTCGGCGCCTCAATCGGTAATGTAAGGCGTAACAAGTAATTATTACTTTTCCTGATTTCACGAGAATTTTCAAGCAAGTTTCTGTACGAATTTCCTGTGTACTAAGATCATCGTTGGATCTTCGGTAATTTCGGTTTATCTGTCTCTCTGAAGTTTAAGGCTAGTTCATAAATACCTCACAATGTATTCGCCCTGTTCATAAACAAATGTTATACCTTCTGTTGTTTTTTTACATTTTAGTTGTTCATTGTTCTTTCAGGCTTCATTGTATCTTTGGCGAATGTGGAGCTGGATCCATCGCGCTCAAGATATGGGCCATTGGTGGGCTCTTGGGGGCACAGAAACTTATGTGTCCCTGTGAGTGGTCACTTTCAGATTTTAACTCATTTTTAAGGATATGAACTGGATTCAAGTGGCTTAGGTTTGAAGCCAGTGGTCGGCTATTTAGAATACTTCTGTTAACCTTAAATTTAAGAAAAAGTGCTTGAAATACACTGATTGCCTGAGCGAGTACTAGCTACTAAG
>NW_019737093.1:173297-199538 GCF_002891405.2 Cryptotermes secundus | reverse complement strand
GATAGATAGATAGATAGATAGATAGAGATAGATAGATAGATAGATAGATAGATAGATAGATAGATAGATAGATAGATAGATAGATAGATAGATAGATAGATAGATAGATAGATTCTTTGGTAGTTATGTTTACGATGAGCGTCAACATGATGTAACGTTTGCCACGGATTATTCTCTTACTTCCAGACGGAGCAGCATCGCAGTGACTGCTACAACGGGGCGAAAGAGTAGATAAATCCAACAACCAGATTGTTTAAAAAAGCGAGGCGCGCACACGCACGCGTAGCAGACATTGACATGCTAATGAGGCCAGAAGATCTCTGGCGCTTGACTCATGCATTCATGCCGGACGATCCCAGTGTGTCCTAGCAGAACAAACAATTTGATACACCTTGAGACAATGCAATCTGGCAGTCACATCAGTTTTCTATACATCTGAACTGGGGTTGAAACATTGACAAATATTGGCTTACTAATCGCCTCTAGAACACTGCACCTAATTGAAGCAGCACGCCCTGTTAGCAAGTATGGGGCGTGTCTTTATTTCTGCTCATAAATGTACACACTCAGTTTCATCATTAACACTTTCAGTTCCAGAAAACGAGATATCGCGCTTAGGAACACTGCTTCCCGCTGGTTTGAATATGTTTGTTATTCAAATATTTGTTAAACGAAACGTCAATTCTCGTATTCAGGAGTAAGAAGAGTTCTCAGCATGAAGTTCATATAAAAAGCGTTTAAAATTCAGTTCAGGAAATACACCTTATTACGAGGACCAACAGGTTCACGTTGTTTAGAGAAATGCTCGAGGTTTGTTCCGAGAATCAAGTGGAACACCAAAGTACATTCTCTGGGCAAGAAGCAGAGTTTCCTAACATTAAAATAAAGGCAGAACTATCCCTGTAACAGGCCGTCGAGGCCCGTAGGGTTGTGAGAATTTGAGGCTCCCCATTTTGCAGACAGTCGGCTCACAGATGGCGGCGTGGTTGTCAGCCTTATGCGCCGGCCGCCCTTTACTCCTCAGGAAGATTTCTGGTACTCATTTCTCTTGAGGCTGAGTCGATCACAGGACCATAGTGCGTCTGGAAGGATTAAGTCAATTTAAAAAATCCAATAATCTCATCGGCAGTCGAATCCGCGATCTTCCAGCTTGTAGCATAGTGTCTCAAGCAACTACGCTACCGCGTTTCCCAAACATTATCGTAGGTGCTACATATATTAACAAATCTGTTACTGGATCGATGAGTGAAGGAAATGAACAGTGTGACGTAACGGCCGATACTGAACGTTCATACGAGGAGTACAAGGAGTACCAGGCCCGACCTGTAGCCAGGAACTCTGACCACTAGACCACATAGGCGGTCTTTGAACCATCACTTACTATAAAAATCTTTATCTTCTGAGTGTGATGCTTCGTATTCTGCTACATGCCTACTAAGGCCCAGTTCTTCTACACTGAAAATGGAGGCAGAAAACTTTCCCGAAACGTTAGTGATTATGTACCAGATGAAACGGCACGAAATCTCAGAAAATCTCGGCCTTCGTCCTCCGTGAGAACCTCAGGCCTCACTTTGAAGTTCGGAGATACGAAGGGCTCAGTTTGCCAGACGTCCGTCACTAGAACTGTCAGTGGCACAGTGCAGCCCCATTTGTCGTAAGAACGGAATTAATGAAACGTGCTTAAATGTAGATATTTCTGACCGCACTGAACTAGAGTGGCATGCACTGAATGGCATTAAATCGTGTGAACATTCCGCGTGAATTGTCATTAGACGTCATTGAGTCCATGAACGGTCTGTACCTAGTTTGAATCTCATCCAAAGAGCTCGCTGTCCTAACTGATAACTGTCCGCTATCGTCAATTTCTCCGTGGTAGCATATTTATTTGATGTAAGCCTTTTTCATTCATATTTCCAATGGAGCTTCATAACTTGTACGCTTCTCCAAGTATAATTAGAATGATCAAGTCAAGGAGGATGTGATGGATATGGCATGTAACACGAATGGGGGAGAAGAGAAACGCATATAGGATATTGGTGAGGAAGCCGGAAAGAAAGACCACTGGGAAGACCAAGACGTAGATGGATGGACAATATTAGAATGGATCTGAGAGAGATAGGATGGGATGGTATGGATTGAAGTGATCTGGCTCAGGATAGGGCTCTTGTGAACACGGTAATGAACTTTCGGGTTCCATAAAATGCTGGGAAATTTCTGAGTAGCTGCAAAATTGGCGGCTCCTCAAGAAGGGCTCAGCTCCGTGAGTGAGTGATTTCCAACAGAATTTAATATCATTTTCTCGTCTCACTTGAACACATCTTTCCTCTGCAGTTGATACACCGTTTTGACATACTTATTAGAACAAAGTAAATAAGCCCTAAATTTTGGAAAGGCGATCTATATAATGAGGATGGTAATAAGAACACATTGGAGATGTTTACTGCTTGTTAGGCACCCTGTTGTTATCCCGAAATTGTGAGGGCCAGCGGACCATCTTGCCCTTTGGCCGTTTAACCACACAGCTGTGGCTCTACAGTGCGTACAACTTATTTCCGTGCCAGTTCACTGCGCAGTGTCACTTCACGACATGCAGCTGCATCCAGTCCACTAATTATTCAATATAAGGACGAACAGCGAGTTGATTGCTTGGATGTGTGAAGGTTTGGGGGCAACAGTCGCCGATGGAATTTCGGTACAGGCAGTGCCTCCCAAACGGGGCCGCTTTTGTAACATTTAGCTATGCACTATGGGTCCTGTCTGGGCACTAGACCAGACTCCTCCTAATGTGTCTGTTCGAACACAACCATTGGCTCACCCTAAACATGAAGGTACTATGTAATTCCGAATAGTTAGTTATCTGCTCGGATTCCATGCGTAACTTCCCATAAGATAATACTTCTGAGAGACATAGGGGCATGTTACAAGCTTTCATTGATTAACAAACTGCGTGGGCTGAGTCCTTCAGAAGACAACTGTACATGTATGTTCAGCTTCTCTGGGTCCAGTACAAAAGGAAACCACGCATTAGTGTGACGTTCAGCGGTTTTAGACTCAATACTGTATATAATATTCGATAGCTCGCACGATTGTGTATCTAAATGTAGAGGGCGAATAAATCTGCGCATTCAGTTATGATCCGTGTTGTGCACATTGCCACCGGTAGTGCGTTATAAGCCGCAGGGAGAGAAGCGCGCACTGCTCGTGTCCAGAGAAGTGGAACTTCGGTGCTTACTGGAGTGATGGCGCTTCGGTGAGTCAGATTTTAACAGCTTCTTGAGGACGCGGCACTCTGAAGCCTGCAGTTCATATAAATGTTACTTAAAATTTAAATTTTTACCACCGAACCGGTTGGTGTAGCGGTCAAGCTCTCAGCTCATATACGGGAGATACTTGGTCTGGATACCGGCTACCCTTCTGAGAAAGGCCTCACCATAGCTCAAGCGGTTAGTCGCTGGCTTCCCACCGTGGCGGCCCGGGTTCGATCCCGGGTCTGGTCAAGTGGGATTTGTGGTGCAAAAAGTGGCGCTGGGGCAGGTTTTCTCCGAGTACTTCGGTTTCCCCTACCAATCTTCATTCCAGCAATTGCTCCACAGTCACCCTCGCCTATAATCTGGGGCTGGTACAATAGTCCAGAAGTGGCCGCAGTATAAGGGACTTAGTCCCACCCCACTAGCATTAAAAATCCTTCTGAGAACCTCCTTGATTTTCCTCCCCCGCTCCCTCTCCAGTTCCACAGCACGTGATGTAGCTTCTGTGAGCATGGTAGCGCCCATAGACACACACAGTGGCGACACTGCGTCTCCGTAGCAGCTGCTATTTATTGCCAGAATGGAAATGCAAAGTGTTCGCTAAATATGGAGGCTTTTGGCACTGGAGGTGCCTGTAGATACGTGACTGTTGCAGACTTCTCAACAAAGTGGCCCTGCGGTCAGTGTGCGAGATGTACACCACTCGACATACTCGTATCTGTGTCTTAACATTAACTCATAATTTGATGAATATCTGTTTCTCAAGCGGCGCAGTCAGCACCTCACCCTATGCAGAGTCCAATGAATTGGAGAAGGTATAGGTAAAGCTATACCTGTAACAGCCCGTGGAGACCCATAAGGTTGTGAGACGTCGAGCTTACCACATTTTTCTTGACAGTCGTATCACAGATGGTGGTGAGANCCGTAGCAGCTGCTATTTATTGCCAGAATGGAAATGCAAAGTGTTCTCTAAATATGAAGGCTTTTGGCACTGGAGGTGCCTGTAGATATGTGACTGTTGCAGACTTCTCAACAAAGTGGCCCTGCAGTCAGTGTGCGAGATGTACACCACTCGACATACTCGTATCTGTGTCTTAACATTAACTCATAATTTGATGAATATCTGTTTCTCAAGCGGCGCAGTCAGCACCTCACCCTATGCAGAGCCCAATGAATTGGAGAAGGTATAGGTAAAGTTATACCTGTAACAGCCCGTGGAGACCCATAAGGTTGTGAGACGTCGAGCTTACCACATTTTTCTTGACAGTCGTATCACAGATGGTGGTGAGATTGTCAGCCTTAAGCGCCGGCCACCCTTTACCCCCAGGAAGATTCCTGGTACTCGTTTCTGTTACAAACTGAGTCGACCCCAGGGCCATAGTGTGGCTGGAAGGATTAAGTCAGTTGAAAAATCCAGTGACCTTCCGGCTAGTAGCATAGTGCCTCGACCTACTACGTTACCGTGTGCCCATCCAAATGAAGTGGGTACGAAATGAAAAGCAGTAGTCGTGGCCTACTTTCGGATACTGCCCCAGGATTTGCCTGGGGGAGCTGAGCGGATAGTCAGTAATCTTGACATGAGCTCGCCAGTGTTTGTGCAAGAACGGGCCACAGGTTCAACAGGCAGAGTACAAGTGGACCGCCCAAGTTCAGCAGTTAACTGGTGTCAACAAATCATTTGCCAATAGTATGGTCCCATTTGTCTGTTCTTTGCTAAATATGCTATTAAAGTTTCTCGAAGGACCTCTGAAAATAAGGGTGGGACATTGTTAACTGCAACAGAATTAACAAAGTAGCAACTGATTGATGTAAGCCTGTGAGACAGTGGCATGTTGTCCACCACGAATTCTACTTGTCCTGGCCTGGGATCGAATCCCGGCTGCTGTGGCGAGAAGCCAGATCTGAATCTTCAGACAAATGCTAATCCGTTGGGAGTTTTGAAGAGAGAGGAAAAGTTGGAAAGCCCCTGTGGCAGAGGCGGTCCACATCAAAGTAAAATGCACGGTGTAGGTTTTGAAAGCTCCCCCCCCCATTAACAGGGCAGTGGATGAAGTTCGCCGGGACGCTTCTTTTGGAAGCCTGACTGATCGGACTGTAACGCAGGGACCAACCTCAGTCATTCAATTCCAAGCTGGCTGAATGATTTACAGTAGCTTCTTCAGCAGCCGCTGGCTCTACAAATGAACAAGACTTTTCTTGCTAGAAGCGTCATATTGCGTGTGTGTGAAATTTGTTTAATTTGTTTCGTCACCACGATAAGACATATGAATAACCGAGATTAACGGCGGTGGGGATTCGTTGCGCTGACCACGCGACATCCTCTCTCCGCTAAAGTTGGCACTAACTTCGCCGACAAGCGGCGGTCGCTCGGTCGGTATAGTTCGCTTGCGGACTACAGGCCACGGAGTTTTTTGTTATTTTATATACGTTCTTCATTTTATACAACATGTTTCAGTCTGACTGAACCATCATAAGGTATCTGAGTTGGTCTGCTGATATTGCTACATTGGCCAGTGTTTGCATATTGGAATGCTAGTTCTTAGTTTTATAATTATATGCCGTTATATGTAGAAAGTGAGTATACCTTTGAGATTAAATATTAGGAGTTGAAATATTAAATCATCCTTCACACATATATGCAAAGAACACGAAAATATTCCCATAAGAATGAATTTACATTCCAGACAGGGGAGTAGCCCAAAGAAATACATCGGTAGGAAAGCTACACACAGCCACTACACCCAGATAAGGCATAAGATAACTTTTATCTGTCTATGGTTCTATAGCCATTGTGGATATTGGCCGCTTTTTCAGTTTTTTAATCTGTACGCAGTCGGTAGGACTCATTGGGCGGGGGATCAGCAAGTCGCAAAGCCGCTACCCACACACAGAACAACACAAACACAGACTAAACGCACACAGACATCCATTCCTTGAGTGGGATTCGAACCCACGATCCCGGCTTTCGAGCGGACGAAGACAGTTCATGCCTTAGGCCACGTGGTCACTGTGATCGGGAAGAAAGCTCTTTAAAAATATTTTATTTTTAATTCTAATGGGGTAACATTTTGACTACACGTATTAATATCTAATCATAAAAAGTGAAAACACTTCTAACGCTATTACATAGCAGTAAGAACCAATATTCCAGTAAGTAAACACTGGCCGGTATAGGAATACCAGCAGACAGGTGAGTGTAAACAAGCGAAATACCTGAAAAAGACTCGGTGAGTCGAAACATTTTGTATAAAACGACGAATGTACAGTGTATATTTTTTTAATTGCTAGTGGGGTGGGACTAAGTCCCTTGCACTGCGGCCACTTCTGGCCTACTGTACCAGCCCCAGATGATAGGTGAGGGTGATTGTGGAGCAATTGGTGGAATGAAGATTGGCAGGGGAAACCGAAGTACTCGGAGAAAACCCGCCCCAGCGCCACTTTGTCCACCACAAATCTACGGTGTATATTGTCACGTGTCTGGGGTACGCGTGACGAAATGATGGGTTCTAGTTCAGATGATTGGATTTATTAGCACTTTGGTTACAACTTCTCTCTTAATTACAGTCAATACAGCGCTATCGCCGTTTTACATAGTTTCCAGTTGAACGTTGCTCACGCACTGGGATTCTCAGTTGCCACTAGTCGTCTCCTAGCAACGGATCTCACACAGAAACTAACGCTTCCAAATCACTATGAAGTCTTTTTGTCTTCGATCACTTTGTACTTCTCTGTCCTGATCTGTACTTAACTAATCTTCACAATTCCCTAAGGACGTGCTCCATTCTCGTCCGTATGCTCTCAACACCCTGACGGAACTGAATAAAGAATATTTTCCTGTTGTGTCTGAAACTGGTGCGTCAATATCATAATAATCCCTGCCCTCGGTCACTCCAAATTTTCACCTAAACTGAATTTTAATACTGTTCCACCCAAGTCTGCAAAGTAGCGTTCTCAGACGTTGGTTTCAACGGACAAAATTGAAACATTTTTGTTATTCCTCTTCGTGCTGCATGACCTAATCAAATGATGATGATTATCGTTATTATTATTATTATTATTAGTAGTAGTAGTAGTAGTAGTACTACTACTATTACTACTACTACTACTACTACTACTACTACTACTACTACTACTACTACTACTACTACCACTACTACTACTACTATTCACCTAGTAGCTGTTTACTTCTACAGTTTGATATTGATTGTGTTCAACAAATTTTATGACGCCTAATTTCAATAAAATCATATTTACTTCTTTTACCACGAAAACTAACATTCTGAAGTATAAGTACAGAGTTGGGAATTATTTTATATTGGAAACAAATTGTATTAAGGATCTGGGTTGCTTAGTCACTGTAAGCTTCATTTTAATCATTCTGTTGTTTTTTTATTTTTTTCACAATGGCGAAGTTGCTGAGGTTAGTTCGCACAGTAACGTTTTCTTTTCCCAACACACTCTACTGCTGCTGCATTTTGTCTTGGTCAGATCTCAACTCGGATATTCTTCTGTTGCTGTTACTAAATCTGAGGCACTTGAGCGCATACAAAAGCATTTGTCACAGCAGATTTCTTCAAGACGTAGAATATAATTTTGATAATTTATTGAAAAAATTAAATTTGTTGACCTTATGTAACAGGCTTTGCCCCTCTCCTACTGTGTTTAGTGGCGCTAAATATTGCCTACTCGGAACCTTACCACGTTCAGTCCCCCTGCAGCCTCGGCCCTTCTGCTCGGTGTGTTTCAACATGTTCAATCCTGGAAATCCTTTACTGACTAATTGTTTTGTCCTGTTTTGTCTCATTGCTATTGTTGTCTGTAATCTATATTAATTCTTAATCGACCGCTAGCTATTGAGCTACAGAAGCGTATTGATCGTCAGATATTTTTGATCTTGCGAGATCTTTATATTACATAATGAATGGAATTTTTTTTCGCATGAAAGAAATCCACAATAAGTGACTTACTTAATTACTCATGGAGCTGAGCCCTTCTGGAGGAGCCGCCAATTCTGAAGCTACTCAAGAATTTCCCAGCATTTTATGGAACCCGAACGTTCATTACCGTGTTCACAAGAGCGCTCCACTGAGCCAGATCTATCCAATCCATACCATACCATCTTATCTCTCTAAGATCCATTCTAATATTATCCACCCACCTACGCCTTGGTCTTCCCTGTGGTCTCTTTCCTTCTGGCTTTCCCACCAATATCCTATACGCATTCCTCGTCTCCCCCATTCGTGCTACATGACCTGCCCACCTCATCCCCCTTGACTTGCTCATTCTAATTATACTTGGAGAAGAGTACAAATTATGAAACTCCTCATTATGCAGTTTTCTCCAACCTCCTGTCACTTCATCCCTCTTCGGCCCAAATATTCTCCTGAACACCCTGTTCTCAAACACCCTCAGTCTATGTTCCTCCCTTAATGTCAGAGACCAAGTTTCACACCCATACAGAACCACAGGCAAAATTATAATTTTGAATATTCTAATTTTTATGTTTTTGGAAAATAGGCGAGAAGACAAAAAGTTCTGGACTGAATGGTAGCAAGCATTACCCGAGTTTAATCTCCTCTTAATTTCCTCCTGCAGGTTTCGATCTGTTATCGTTGTTCCCAAATATCTAAACTGTGCCACATTTTCAAAGCTTCTGTTTCCTATCTGTATGTCATGATTTTGCCCTGCATTTTGGTGACGAGACAGTAACATATAAGTGACAGACATTTAAATTAATTGATCTGTAAATTTTGTATCAGGAATTTTCCTATATCCTTAGTACTGTGAAATGAAGGGCTGTGTATATATGACACATGAGTGTCGTGATAATATATGCAAAGATCTGATTAGAAAAACTAAAGGAAAACAGGTAACATGGAAAACCTAAGCACTAATGGAAGACTATTATTAAAATTTATCTAAAAGTATAGGTTTCGATTGTTTGGACTGAATTAATCTCATTTAAGATGGAGATCAATTGCGGTCTCTTCAGAAGGTAATAGTTAACTTCGAGTTCTGTAAGAAAAGAATAATTTCTTACGTAGCTGAGGGATTGGCAACTCTTGAAGAACAGCTCAAGTCCTTGAAGTTAGTTATTATGTAAATTAGTCAGTGATACAAAGCCATCGAACATACGTCACGACCCGAACGTAACACTTCAGAAACCAGAACCCAACTCCCAGAAAACCCGCGTTGGAATGACCAACGCGCCGCTGCTCTCTCACACATTTGTGTAGATGAATATGTTTGTCAACCAAACGGTATATTTCAACATGTCAGACTGCGGTTACCCCTGCTCACTTAGGCTTTGCGCCGATCACAGTGGCTGCGCCGTCTAAGGCATGAACTGTCTTCGCCCTCTCGAACACTGGGATCATGAGTTAGAATCCCACTCGAACCGTGGATGTCTGTGTGCGTTTATTATGTGTTGTGCTGTCCCTTATGCAGGTAGCGGCCTTGCGGCGGGCTGATCCCGCTCCAAGGGGTCCTGTAGAGATCAGGAAACTGAAATAGCGGTCAAGGTCCAACAAAGAGCTCTAGATTCATAGTGAGGCACATTGCACGCGTTTTGCGTGCGGTCCCATATCGGCAAGCCAACGTACTGCTTGCCCCTCTGGTCTTATGCATATGTAAATGAGGTAAGGGCAGGAAATTATGGGGAGAAGTAAAGCCGCAGGCGTGGTTCGTCAGTTTCGAGCGTGAAAGTTATCCAGGACCTGAGCAGTGCTCACTAGCCTGCGTGTTTCTTAGCGAAATTTTTTATTCGAGATAGTAAAACCGGAAGTATTATGATTAATAACTAGTAACGGAATTCTGAAAGAAAATGTATGGCCTCCCTATTAAGGGTTTAATTTTTATGAACTTAAGTCAGTAGGGCTGCATGAAAAGCAAGCAAGCAGCAGGAACCTGGCACTTGGGAACCAACTCATCACTTGCTTGAAGACAGAGGAAAACCTAAGAAACCTATGTAGAGGTGGCCGGTCGCGGTGCCGCGTGTATAAATACACGGACCTAATGGAGAAAAAACATAACAAAACAAACGAGATGGTTTTAGTCCGCAAGCTAACTATACCGACCGAGCGACCGCCGCTTGTCGGCGAAGTTAGTGCCAACTTTAGCCGACAGAGGGTGTCTCGTGGTCAGCGCAGCGGATGCCCACAGCCGTTAATCTCGGTTTTCTAGACCGGAGCCGTTATTTCCTCGAAATAGCTCCTCAATTATGCTCAGGAGGCTGAGTGGACCCCGTTCCAGACCCATTACTTCTCAGAAAATCTGGTAGCGCCGGGAATCAAACCCGGGCCTTTGGATTTGTAGCCAATAAATCTGACCACTAGACCACAGAGGCGGTCCACCTAATGGAGAACAACCACAATATTTTGAAATATACTCTTGCCAATATGGACAGTAGCCAACTCCCCAGAAATTGGGGGGGGGGCTTTAGTGAGATGACATCTGTACCATTTCTTGCACGTGCAGCGTGCAATAACCCCAGTGTTGCCATTGAGGTTTTTCTGCTCCTGATTGTTGACCTTAGAACCAAACAACTGCTCTACTAAATAAATTATTCGGCTCTGAGGCTACCAGGCAAAGATTTATCACTAAAAGTCTCTGGCCAGGGCCTTGGTTAATCCTCTCAGAATAACATGTCAAGATTTTTCAACAACATTACACCAATTTTAATAATTCAGATCTCGTGTGGCATATTGGTCCAGATAGTAGAATTGGATATGCAAGCTGGTACACTAGCCATTACAGCAGTCTGTTTAAATTGACTGTAATAGCAAGAAACTTTCTGGTTCGTAACTTTTTGTTTCTCCGCCAGAGGCGTTGCGTGTAGACTGGTCCTTGGCCCACTGAGGCCGGTGTTCTTCGCTATGAGGGTCTCAGGGGGGGAATCGCTTGTTTCCTCACATGCTTTTGGCATTGTTTGTACATTCTGAATTTTTAAATTGTAAAAATAAGAAAAAGAACATAGCGCACGGATGCTCAGGCAAATTGCCTCATAAATTAAACATTTTCAGACCTGGACATGCCCCTCTTCTCCTCCCGTTGTAGCTCAGGAAACGGTTTCGGGTTTTGCGGCTGGAGCGCTAAATAAATCTGAGTATTTTCACCTCCTTTAGCAGAATTCATCCGTACGCGATCCACGGTGTTATATACTGCGTATGATGATGATGATGATCCATACCCACTTCATATATAGATGTGTGGACCTCTATATCTGCAAACTCCAACCATGTTAACGCCAGAAGCCTCACAAGAAACTTATGCTATTTGTGTGCCTCGCCTTCAATTGTTGAACCAGTCGACCGATTTTAACGATCCTACATATGAGAGTTGACCGCCTCTGTAATCTAGTGGTCTGAGTTTCTGGCTATAAATCCAGAGGTCCGGGTTCGATTTCCAGCGCTACCAGATATTCTGAAGACGGGGTCTACTCAGCCTCGTGAGGAGCTATTTCAAAGAAATAGAGGCTCCGGTCCAGAAAACCGAAATTAACGGCAGTGGGGATTCATTGCGCTGACCACGCAACACCCTCTATCCTCTAAAATTGGGACTAACTTCGCGCGACAAGCGGCGGCCGCTCGGTCGGTATAGTTCGCTTGCGGAGTTTGTTTACAGATGAGAGTCATAACATCCAAAACCAAGTTAGCTCCGCACTTTTAAGTTCCTGCAGCAGTGACAACTCGGTGGAACTACGGGTCGGGGAGCTGTTAGCGCCGGTTTGTATTTATGTTGCTGGGCAAGAGATGCTCTTTCTATTGTGCAAAGTAAGATAACAAGATGGGGCCTGTTCGATGGTGCCAACTGGAGCTAGCCGCGTGAGATTTGGCAGGGAGATCGACCATACACATGCAGCAGTACGCTTATTCTTCACAGGGTCTGTTGCTGCTTTTGCCTATTTATAATACATCCGTTACTTGGCAGCGGTTCTACATGTCACAGTATCTTCTAGGCCACTTCATTTCTTTCCACGTCTTTTCAGGCTCATAGTCACGGTCAACACCATTTCGTGGTCTTTACGCGTCATGTTCTCTTGTAGCAGAATCCGTGCGTTCAACACCGATAATTCCAAAGTGCCCCACTGGACCCGATCCTGAGCCAGTTTCATCCACTTCGTATCCTCATAGGCTGCTTCCCCAATAGCTATGTTAAAATTATCCTTCGGTAATTTTCTAGTGGACTTTCTCCACAGGGGTTCCTCTGGCCTTCCCCGTGCCAACGCCACTTCTTATATCACGGCTTCTGAGTAACGTACTTTCTTCAGGTGAGCCGCTGATCACTGTACATCTTCAGACACTAACTTATGGCCTTGCCTCACTTCGAAAAGCGGGCCACGCCGATATAAAACAAGTAGCATAACTATACAAAATGCAACCTACAAGTTTACGTCAGTTTCCGCTGCCTGGGAAATAAGCATTATATTATTATTATTGTTATTAATGGATATTAGAAGATCACACTAATGCACTAGCAGTGAACCTACTAGACAATAACGGAACTACACATAGACTGAAAAGATACACCGTCCTATCTCTACCAGACAGGCCTGCGTGAAACCTGAATACAAGAATTAAAATGATACCTAAGTCAACAAAAAAAAAATACATCAGTTATGCCACTGGGCGTAACTCATTCACGAGTCAGTACTTATTGAACATATACATTTATGGCAGATTCTGCAGATTGTGAACAATAAACGTGTGTGTATAAAGCAACGTCCTTCAGTAAACTGGGAGATGAGATTGTGGCGTTTGGACCCGTTGTTAAACGATGACCCTCTAAACAGTGGCCGTTGTTAGGTAACGTCCGCAACATACACGCACACACCAGTAGAACAACGGGGTTATGCAACCCATTTCCTAAACAAAAGCTCGGTAACCATGTTTGCGCGGAAACGAACATGCTCTCAACAATAGAAGAAAGGTGTTCTCTCTGGGGTCCGCCCCGAGTCTATGTAACGAGGACCCAACGCCAGTTGGGTGGTGTTCAGTTGACTGAACTGAAGTGAAGCAGTTGGGTAGTGAGTCAGTTATCAGTTGCAAGTCAGCCTGTTAAGAGAAGGCTAGGTGGTTGGTGTAAAATGGCAGCCAGCCTAGGACACATTCAGTTGAGGGTTGACTTTTGAGTCGAGTTCTGCAAGTAAGGCTGAGAAGAGATGGCGCTGTAGTTGAGTTGACAGGTAACAAGAGTTGAATCTCCACTGTTAGAAACCAAACTTTGTATTGTGGCTTTCTGAATCGTGACACCATGTAGACCGATATGTGACTGTCGACGATTCGGAGGAACATACTGCCTCCATCTTCAGAGTATACAGTGCCATAAACCGTAAGACCTCCTCATTAATCTTGAGTGCCGTGAGAGCCTTCCTAATTTGTGTGTGTTTTTGACAGGGAAGCGCCCAGGACTCGATCCGCCTCAACCGAGAGAAGCAGAAATCTGCACTCCGGGATTGGCAATTCATTTCCAATAAGATAAATGCTCGTACAAGTAAGAAGAGTTGTGTCCAACGATATGACGCCGTGTATTTTGGTAGTCATTCAAGTAAGAAGTAAGCCATTCAGACAAGGAAGGGGCACATATTTGTTGCCTGCTTGTTGCTCGCTTGAATTATTCCTCTATCCTGAACAAGGAGGCAGTACGCTCCTCCGAAACGCTTCATCTCTGATTCGGACTTCCATCGTATAATTTCATGAAACTGGAAATAGTCTGTTTCGTGTCCGCGCTTGTGTGTGGGAGTGAGGTTTAGTGCACGCAGCCAGTGTACGGCGTGGCTCCCCCGCCTGCCGCCCGGTCTAACCGGGTTTCACACGTAGCCATCGGCAATCACTTCACTACGGCAACACACCCGTATTTTTGATCGTGAATAAAACCAGGATCAAATGAGCGATACTCCAGTGACTGAACCAGCAAGAAGAAAGGTTCACGTGACCGTACCGAACTCCGCTCTGTGCTGTACAGTGTTCCATTTTTAACTGCGAGTTTGGTGCAGGAAAGTGGGGTGTCATGGGACACCATTTTGTTCTCTGTTCTGAACACCTTCACAAAATTTGATGAGTGGCTGGCCGCTGGGCGGGTACTGTCGATGTTTCCAGCGCTTTCTTGCTCAGTAGATTTCGCCAGTGAAGTAAGTGTTTAAGGTAAGGCCGCGCCATAGCTCAAGTGGTTAGTCGCTGGCTTCCCACCGCGGCGGCCCGGGTTTAATCCCGGGTCTGGTCAAGTGGGATTTGTGGTGGACAAAGAGGCGCTGGGTCAGATTTTCTCCGAGTACTTTAGTTTCCCCTGCCAATATTCATTCCACCAATTGCTACACAATCACCCTCACCTATCACCTGGGGCTGGTACAATAAGCCAGAAGTGGCCGCAGTACAAGGGACTTAGTTCCACCCCACTAGTAATTAAAAGAAATTAAGTTGAATTGTAGTTACGGCGTTGCGTAATAAAGTGACGTCGCAAGAATACACTTCCAGGTCTTGTTTCGCAACAACGCCCAACTGGGGGACAGTCTATCAGTTCCCCATCCTCAGCAAAGAGGAAGACATTGCTTGGAGGATACTGCACAGCAGAATCGCCATGCCACAATTGCTGCACTAATTAAGTAAACGAGACACAGACGCCTAGGAACCAACCGCCCCTTAGTCACTGCCGTCTGGAACCGTTTAGCAAAGGTACTCCACCAACTACTGGGCCCCAACCACTGCACTGCTCTTCCATCCTTGACACCAGTCCCCAACAACTCGCCAACTACCTGCAGGTACTAGTCAACACCACCATCTATAAGGCTTACCTGGCCACAGAGGCCTCATCACAATGCAAGGCCCGTCTACGCACCCTATCCTGTGCCAGCTCAATACACTTCATATATCCATGACACATTCCTCATTGATTCACTTCAATACCCCCCCCCCCTTCCTTTGAAAACTCCCAAATGTAACTGTACCTCCCTTCCTAAAATAATTTGGAATGTATTTAACTTTGAACGGGACATGCGGTAGCGTACTTGGTTGAGGCACTGTGCTACAAGCTGCTTAGATGATGTCATTGGATTATTCTATTGACCTAATCTTTCCAGCCGCACTATGACTCTGTTGTCAATTCAGCCTCTAACATAAATGAGTGCCAGGAATCTTCCTGGGGAGTAAAAGGGCTGCCGGCGTGTAAGGCTTAAAACCTCACTGCCATCTGTGAGCCAATTGTCAAGAAAATGTGGGATCCTCGACGTCTCACAACCCTATGAGCCTCCACGGCCTGTTACAGGGATAGCATTACCTTTTTTTACCTTTAACACTTTAACTTTGAACTCAGTCGTTTATTCAGTGATGGGATTAGGACCCGTTTTAACTGCATTAACATTCTAATTTTAGTGTGCATTATGACACCGTAGAGTCTTGTATTGGTTATCAATCCTCACCGACATGGGAACCTGTAAATATATAGTAATTACTGCAGATTGTGGTGTGAGTTGACACCGTGCAGTCCTATAGGGGATACCGACGCTTGATAGATGAGTGCTGCCTTCAACTTCAATGTTGTCATGTTCCTCCGAAACGTCGGTATCCATCACGCGATGGAGTGACTATAGACGGGGTCTGAATTTGTAATCGGATTTATTGGACCCTTAACTCATTACAGCACTTTACAGATCACTATCAAACACAGAATAATGTTCTCAGTCACGGTCTTCATCTGCCGTTGCTTGGTAGAGGCTTCCCACAGCAGACGTTCCCCTTCCTCTGGGTTCCCGAACTGTCCCCGGCCTCAGCTACCAGCTTCGGCATCTCCCAACTGACTGTTTGCCTGCAGACTCCTCTCTAGACTCTCGACTCCGACTCTACTCGGACTGACTCTGAGTCTCATCTTACGACTGACGGTCAGTCGGCCATTCTATCTGGGCATAAAGCACCATCTGAGGCTTGCAACCAGATCTTTATTACTGTTGACAGTTACGGTTTTTTTTCGGGCGCCCTCTCTGACGAGAGGATGGGTCTGTCTTTTGTATATGCCGCTGGTCCTTGCCAGCGCAATCTTTCTCGGGTCTGAGACCCTTGGTACTCGAAACAATATATTACTGTCTCAGATTTGAGACTTCCCTTTTCGTCGTCTCCTACGACTCGCAGGGTCGCGGTGGAGGTATTCGACCTCGCCTTCACACAAGCCACTCTACTCGGACTCAAGTTCAAGTTCAAGTTCAAGTCACATTGCGACTGACGGTCAGTCAGTCAGTAAGTCTTGGTGTCGAGCCCTATCTGGGGCTCATGACCAGATATTTATATCACTGTTTCACACTTACGGTCTTGCTTTTGTTGGGTGTCCTCTCTGACGAATGGACGGGTCTGTCTTTTGTACATGCTGCTAGCCTTTGGCAGCGCAGTCTTTCTCAGGTCCAAGTCCCTTGAGACTAGTGACCTTATTTTGCTGTCTCAGATGTGCAACTTCCCTTTTCGTCGCCTCCTACGACTCGCAGGTCTCTCTACTCGGACTGGCAGCTGGTTCTCGTTATATAGCCTTCACACGGACAGCGCAGAAAACACCACTTCTAACAGTTCCTCCATTGTTGCATGGGCACGTTGCTTAGTGATGTTTCTGGTATTGTTTTGTACTTACGAAGCTGTTGCCTATCAACAGGCGTGTCTGTATTGCCGTTTCCTGTCAATGGCTGCATCTGCCAATCACACAGTTCCTGCTTTGAGCAAACATGCCACCATATGAATCTTCATTGTGTTCAGTGTTTACATGTAAAAAAATTGCAACATATAGTTTCCGCTGTGCTTAAAATTGTCAGATAATGGTGAAACGGCATGTACTGTCTTCGCTCGCTTGGAAACCGGGATCTTGGGTTCGAATCCCACTGAGGGCATGAATATTTAGTTTGTGTGTGTGTGTTTTTCTGTGTTTGTGTACAGGTAGAGGCCTTGCGACGAGCTGATCACCCGCCCAAGGAGTCCTACCGAATGTGTAAGATCTAGAAAAACTGAAGTGAACGGAGAAGTTCATGGAGGTAGGCCTAGGGCCACTGGGGCTGTAGTGCCAAGGAAAAAAATAGTGAAACAGTGCAGCAGTGAACAAGAAGAGCAGAAGGGGATACGTGAAATCGTGATGTTTCGGTGCTGGCGGCATTTAGGCAGATGGCAGCACTGTTCTGCCTGTCTCTCGGGTACTTCCGAAGCACAGGAATGTGCTACAAATCAGTTTGAGATGGGGAACGAGTGGCCGATCGGCCCCGAAGGAAATGTCCAGACATTCCATACGAGAAAGCTTATGTAGTTCCTATCTATCAATCAAATCGTGAGCCGCTCATTTGGAGAATGTTGCTGTGGAGGCAAAGTCTCGTCCTCCGCCACGCATAATACCTGTTCTTGAGCCAAGCCATTTAGCAGCAATTATTGAACTCCTGTCCCCAGGGCCAGTCTGTTTACAGCGTCCCACTCACTTCCACCCGAGAAATATTTTATGGACACACTGTCGTCATCGCCAGAGATTAACAGATCGCGGCCGGCTGGCCATTCAGGGGTGCCCAACATTTGCTGAAGCAGGGACGATTGCCACACTGAAGACAATGTCTGTGTGTATAAAATATGCTAGAGCCGAGAGCCCCAGAAATTGACCAGAATTTTCACTCTCAATATAACGCCAAGCATGGCGTCACTTTTTCACCTTTATGCGGTCGTCAGCTGTTACGGTTATTTGCTTCCTGTTAGCATCTGCGCGTGCGCTTTTCTGCACAGTCCTGTTGCAGTGAGCACGGGAACTTTGTGGGGCGTGGGGGGGGCTTATTTAGAAAAGCTCTCACTGTCTGAGACTGTCCGTGTCAGATCGTGTTATTATTATTATTATTTACATGGTAGCATGGTTGGTTGAGGCACTGTGCTACAAGCCTGAAAGTCCCGGGTTCGATTCCGATGAGATCATTGGATTTTTCAAGTGGGGTCGACGCAACCTCTAACAGAAGTGAGTACCAGGAATCTTCCTGGGGGTAAAGGGTGGCCGGCGCGTAGGGTAGACAACCTCACCGCCATCTATGAGCGAATGTCTAGATGAGGGGTCTCCAAACTTTTCGAAACGCGGGCCACATTAGGTAATTCAGCACTTTGAACGGGCCGGATAGAATGAGAAATTAATAACTCTAGATATATGAATTTTATTGAAAGCACAGAATTTCATAAACTAAATACAAAGTACGTGAGGATAAATTATCGTATATTAATGACAACAGACAGTAGCAGCAAATGCTCATATTTTCATCACAGATTGTAATAAAACAATGTGAATGATGAAACTCTTTTTGCATTCTTGAAATCTTATTAAATTGAGGTGATGATGACCTGTTACAATTACACTGCACCACTGCAAGAAGTGTTATGCACAAGACGGATAGTAACGAACTGCTCGCGCTACCTACATTGCCACGAAGTGACAATACCGATCGAGGCCGAACAAGTACGAGGAAATACCGCGCAGTATACGGTCCAGAATTAGTAAAATTGTGTATAATATTAATATTAATATAATATGGAATATCGATATATTTTAAACACAATCTTAATTAATGGATTTGAAATCTATGATCAAGTATTTTTTTACCAGTACTCATTGGAAAATTAGTTCAATTGGTGCAATTCTGCACAATTCTTTCGCGGGCCGGATGTGGCCCTCGGACCGTAGTTTGGAGACCCTTGATCTAGATAACGTAGGAGCCTCGACGTCTCACAACCCTATGGGCCTCCATGGCCTGTTACAAGGATAGCTTTACCTTCCTTACTACTATTACTACTACTGCTGCTACTCAGTGAACACTGTAATGAGAGAGAGAAGAGAAGGCAATTGGGTAGGTAGCGGGGGACACTACATTTGGGGGGTGGGGGTGAGAAATTATATTTCCGGTTCTGAGGTTCCCAGGCAGTGCCCGTTCGTTCTTCTAGTAGAGGTAATGCGTAGGATTGGAATTAATTTTTATATTATTTTGGAAAAGCTGTATTATAGTGAAGTTTTGTCTAAAATTGGGATGGCTACATTAGGGGGAAATTATGACTTTACCACTGGGAGGACTGCATGCGAAGCAAGCAGTACACCGTGAAATTTGGGTACCAATTCAGTTTTTGCTCTAAGACCGGAAAAACTTGATCGAGTTGGCCGAGCGGAGCTCCTTCCGGATGCAAAGTGAGTTCTAGCCAGCAGTCCGGCATTAAATGCGCGAACCCTAACGTTGGTCCCTATCTGGACGCTGCTTTATTTGAAAAGAAATATATATATTTATGTTTTTACAGATGTTTCTTGTTATGTTCGTACTTCGGACAGGACCAATATTTGTGTACATTTTTATTTGAGCATTGGCACTGTACTATCCTGTGGCCTGATCTGATAAACGACTGACAGCTTCTCAAACAAGCCTCTGGCCCGTATGTTTCCTTAGTTCTCCATTTCCTCCAGACGCAGCAGTTACTCATATTACACCGCTTGCAGTTTTAGTTCTCTGAGACTTGGAGGTCTTGTCGCTCTGGAGCCATTGCTGAGAAAAAAATGCAGTAAGAATACATTTTATAATGTGTAAAGAATACTTTTACTGAATTAGTCATATTGTCACGCGATAGAAATACTATAGACAGGTTTTGGATTGATGATCGTATTGTGGCGTATTGGCTCTATGCAGGAACTGTTGAGCCACAGAGGCCTCGGGGTACGCGCGCAACGGGAGAGTTGCGGATTGTATCAGCGCGTTGCTAGGCGACAATTCTGCGAACGCTTGGATGGCGCAACAGTAAGTGCGAGTGATGTCACATATCCCCCACTCATCCCATTGCTTCGCGACGCTCGGTAAACATGCCTGACAACAATACCTGATATTTGTTGCCGAGCAGCAGTGTGTTGTCTGTGGAGTCATTTGCTGGGCAATAGGCTGATTTCTATGTGGTCAGTGCGGAAGCTACATAACGAGAGTATTCGTCAGTGTTGAGCCAGTACCGAGTACGACTATTGAGTATGCAGTCACGAGTTACGAATTACGAGTAGTTGGAATGAGGCAGCCGCCGCAGTGAGTGAAGCCTGGAAGTGACTATAGAAGGAGAAGTAATTGGGACAATGAATTTGTGAACTGTATAAGTGTGGAATAAATACGCTACATCCAAGACCGGCGTGAAATTATTTGTCGCGTCACATAGGAAACACGTGACAGTATTTACTACGCCCTTTGATACAGCGCGTGACTACACCTGTCATGTCACTATTACACACACATTACTGTCAAAAGTCACATCTTTACTGCCGTTGCTTGGTAGAGACTTTCAACAGCGGGCGTTCCCTTACCTCTGGGTCCCCGAACTGCCTCAGCTATCATCTTCTCACAGAACACGTCACAACGACTAAACCGAAGCAGTTTTCCCACTAACTCGCCAACTAACTGACTCTCTTCAAAAACTAACTGCATGAGGTGACTTGTCGTGCTAATAACATCTCGGCACTGATCTCACAGAAAACACCGTTCTCTCTTGCTGTTTACGGACCGATGCCTAGTAACGGCTGTTGTATAGTTGCTTATTTCGCGGTCGTTGCCTAGTAGCGGGTCTGCATGCAACAATATTCTTCGTTTTATGCTTTCTCTTCTTTCCCTCCTTCTACCTTTTCTACTTGCGTTTCTCTCTTTCACGATATCGACGAAAGAAAGCCTCCTGTCCTTTCCTACGTCTCAGTACTTCTCGTTTGATTTCTTCCAAGCTGCCTCGTCTTATTGCCCTTTTCCAGTACCAGGTTACACAGCCTTTCCTGGGCCGTCCTTTGGGTCTCTTTTCTTCCAAGCTTCTTTCAGTTGTCAGCCTCAGAACCTGTATCCTGTCCAGCTATCCACGTGACCAAAACATTTCAGTTGTGTCCCTTCTTACCCTGCTAACAAAGTCTGAATCGCAGTTCCTTCTGTAAAGTATCTGTTTCTTGATTTCCCTCATTATTCTAAAAAAAAATCATATCCATTTATTGGATTGCGCTTTGGTTCTCTTTGCAAGAGCCCACGTTTTTTCGTTATATTTGTTATCTGTTTGTATATTGTTGGTTTATATTATTTATGGATCAACCTTTTCTATATTTTATTTTTATATTGTGGCACGGAACCGGAAGCTACCAAAATTGAGTTGCCCTCACATATTCCAGTGTACACGCCCTACGAAATCCCTCGCGGTCCGTCCAGTGGTCTGGGAATGTGAACTGAAGGCCGGCTGGACGCGACCAACGCAAAGTTCTTATAAAACAGTAGAATGCAGCTTGCTTCAGCATATTGGAACCGCGTCGCCACTCAGACTAGTCGGTATCACGCGATCCCCGGGTTGTCAAGCACGTACTGCAGGAAGTACGAGTAGAGGCCACTACTGTCTTCCTGTGTTTACGCTTGCGCAGTACCGAGCGTGCCGAGGCGTAGTGTGCTGAAACGTGTGACGATTGTCTTTTCATTACTATAAATGCTTTAAAGTGTGGTGGTTATACTATGTGTACCCTTGCTTTACCATTAAACAAATTCTACATTTCCCCCAAAAGTGGGTTTGTGTGTAATTCTCACAGTACACAACGGTTACTGTGTTCTGTGGTGTTGATTTCTTCACATGTTCAGCTTCGGACGTTAGGCCGCTGTTTTGTCAGAACAGAATACAAGTAAAGTGAGTTGCTGCTGCACCATTCTCCCACTCTATCTTCTGGTCTGCAACGCCGTGCAATCTGGTAGATCTTGGAGGATCATGCTGCCTGACAAGGTAGGACAATAAATCAAACGCCGGAAATTTCCGCAAACGTAAGGACCAGGGTAACGCCGTGTAGTCTGGTATATATTTTCCCAGCCTGTCCCATCACCTTCCTACAGACGTAATATTCTTTTAACGTTCGGGTTTCTCTTCTATCCTGAATATGTAGGCAGAGGATTCGTGCGAAACGCTGGCAACACTCAACCAGACAGCACGGCGTGACACCCGAGACAATATATTTTAAAGTGACTGCCTTCATAAATTACGGCATTAATTGGTTTGTTTAAGTAATGAAGATGCGGTGTGTTTTTGTGAGATTGGAGTTGGATTCTTGCATATTAATCACAGGATTTTGAGGAATCAGTGGGATACTTAAAAAGGCGCAGCTTTTCCTTGAGACTGCCTTCATAAATTACGGCATTAATTGGTTTGTTTAAGTAATGAAGATGCGGTGTGTTTTTGTGAGATTGGAGTTGGATTCTTGCATATTAATCACAGGATTTTGAGGAATCAGTGGGATACTTAAAAAGGCGCAGCTTTTCCTTGAATATTTGTTGTCTCTGCCTTAAGGCTGACCCAAGAACAGACAAAATCCACATCTCAGATATGAATGCAAGACCTGAATGTTCATCATAGTAACAAGGAAAGCACCGCCTCAAGCAACTAGAGTCACAGCAGCATTAGGAGTGTGACAGTCGGCCTGCCTGTCGGTTAGATAAGTCTGTCTGTCATCAAAGCAACGAGACTCATTATTCTACCAGTTAAGTCAGTCTTTCTATTAAGACAAAAAATCTACCACTCATTGCGATCATCATGTTTCCATATCTGAGCGTGTTCGAACAACTTGTCACTCTGTCAGCATATCATGCAGTCTCTTCAGTGAGTTCCTCTGGTCACAGTTTCACAGATAAATCAACAGATGTCACTCTATCATATCATCTCTCAGTTTCTCTGGATACCCTGCCAGTGTTAAGGCATTCTATCGCCTGGTCATGTTCGTCCATCTCTGAATATTTTCTCCACCAGAAGTCAACTAACTTATTCGATATATAACAAGTTCGTCAACCTAATGAATCCGCCCGTCTACCGATGTATATGTCTGTGACCCAAATGTCATTGTGTCAGTTAAGTAGGTGAACTGATTTTGCTGGCAGTAAACCCGGCGGAGGTCGTCGAATTTTTAAGGGCGGAAAAATTCAGGGAACAAGTCCTCCGGGAGGGACTTTAAGCCGTGTGTCCCGTGTCGTAGCTTTACGGCACGTAAAAGAACCTCACATCTCCAAAGGAGGTCACTGAGCCAAATTCAAGGACGTTTCCCGCCCAACAATAGTCTCTAACGCCTCTGATAGATGGGGGAAGCATTATAGATACCGCCAAGCTAGTGGAAGCCGAACTCGCTGGCTCGGTCGGGACTGATGGTACGCACCAATATCGGTAGGGTATAGAGACTGGTAGAATATCATAGAGGGAAGCACAATGGACCAATACTGGTCTAAGTGCATGGGGAAACCCACCCTCTCCAATAACTAACTAACTAACTAACTAACTAACTATCCTGTCTCTTCAGTATTTCTTGTGTCCTGCTTGGAGCCAAGTGCTTGTGCAGCATCCAGACAATGACCACACTCGCAGATCCGTCATGTTGAAGCTGTCTGCTTGCAGTTACGATAGGTTAAACCTAATTTAATAATTAGGTGATCCTAGAACCAAAATTAAATATTTTAAAATGATTTTAAAATGATCTTTCGAAGTGTTTTAAGCTGCGAGTAGCTTTGTGTGTGTTACTGCAGCAGACCGCGCACATGCTTCGTCAGATTTCTTGTACTGTTTGTTGCACTGGCTCGCCGTGTTGCATACTTTGGCCCATGGCTCAGAACAACCACCAAGGTGTTCCGAAATACCGCCTTGAAAGTGGCATTTAAAACAAATAATACGATAGAACACCAAGTAAGAATGAAAGAAAGAACAACTGATGTTTATAATATGAGTGGAGTGTATCAGTTGCTATGCAAAGAGTTCCCCCTTAAATACGTTTAGAACTAGATATAAGGAGCACATTAGAGACATACAAACAAAGGGCAAAAGTTAGAAATTCGCATAACTGCGATACTGTGAAAAAATCAATGAATATATTGAATGTGGAAAAAACAAAAGGCAAAAAGCTAGATACATTGGAGAATTGCCAAATGTATACTACAACTAGCCGGTCACGGTAGCCGAGCGGTCTAAGGCATGTACTGTCTTCGCTCGTTTGGAAACAGGGATCGTGGTTTCGAATCCCACTCACGGCATGGATGTTTAGTATGTATGTATGCGTTTTTCTGTGTTTGTATACAGGTAGAGGCCTTGCGACGAGCTGATCACCCACCTAAGTAGTTCTACCGAATGTGTAAGATCTAGAAAAACCGAAATGAACGGAGAAGTTCATGGAGGTAGGCCTAGGCCCACTGGGGCTGTAGTGCCAAGGGGAAAAAAAATACTAAAACTGAGCGATGATTACAGATGAATAAAACATCGACCAACACGTATTGCCACATATATGAATTTTTAACAAAAACCAATTCAAATATTAAAAAAACAACCATTTCCAGTAATTTCTGCCAGCTAACACACCTCCCCCCCCCCTTGTCCACATCCCATCTACTCCACCTCCAAACATTTTCCCTTCCCCTGAACACCTCATCACCCCAGTACCGCTACCCTTATCTTGGGGCAATAAGCTAGCAACCTTAAATGAAGTGCATTAGCTTCCTGCGGTATGAACCACGCAGCATAAGGAACCGCGTAATTTAACCAACACACAGTAACCGTAAGTAGACGTAAAATATTATAAAGGAATTAATATTCAAATCCTATTATAAATATAAAATGCAACTTAACATATCACTATTATTGCACGTAAGAAAACATTGTAGATAAAATCCGCGCCATAGGTCAAGCGGTTAGTCGCTGGCGTCTCACCGCGGCGTCCCGGGTTCGATCCCGGGTCTAGTCGAGTGGGATTTGTGGTGGAGAAAGTGGTGCTGGGCGGGTTTTCTCCGAGTACTTCGGTTTCCCCTGCCAATCTTCGTTCCACCAAATTCTCCATCATCATAATCATCCGGGGCAGGTACATTAGGCCAATCAGTGGCCGCCGTGTCGAGTGGACCCAGATGGACTCCACCCCCCACAAACGAATTAAAAAAAAAACATTGTAGATTGGCTCCCTACAGCACGAGAGAAGGGGGATCTATTCTGTAGGAAAATGGTAACGTTACGATACTAACACGGCGAGCCAATGCAGTAAACAGTACAAGAAATGTGACGAAACATGTGCGCGGTCTGCTGCAGTAGCAAACACAAAGCTACTCGCAGCTTGAAACACTTTGAAAGATCATTTTAAAATTATTTTTAAATATGAAATCGTGGATCTTACTTACTTACTTACTTACTTACTTACTTACTAATGGAGCTGAGCCCCTCTTTAGGAGCCGCCAATTCTGCAGCTACTCAATAATTTCCAAGCATTTTATGGAACCCGAAGGTTCATTACCGTGTTCACAAGAGCCCTCCACTGGTTCCTATCCTGAGCCAGATCAATCCAATATATACCATCCCATCCTATCTGGGATCACCTAATTGTTAAATTAGGTTTAACCTATTGTAACGTGGATGGACACAGGGTTGCTAGGTAACTGACTGCTAAACACCTCGCAACCGAATACACGTAAAGAAACAATGGGAATGCGGCGTTTTCTATGCGGTCGGCGCCATGACCGTTGCTATGCAGTCGATCGGTAAACACGTTCTCTCATCTCCGACATCTAAAGCTGAAAGAGTGTACCAGTGACGACTTGAATACCAGAGGACCCTGTTTCACTCCACCCTAAGAATAAAAGTTTTGGGCAAATACGTTGCTCGTACTTTCTCATACACGTGACAAATAAACTCTTAAATACGAATATGAATAAATTCTGCGTCACCATTCAAGTTATAGCAACGTACGTATAATCTGAATATAGAGCAAAAACTCCAAACTCCGTGGCCTGTAGTCCGCAAACGAACCATACCGACCGAGCCACCGCAGTTTGTCGGCGAAGTTAATGCCAACTTTTGCGGATAGAGTATGTTGCGTGGTCAGCCAACGAATCTACAGGCAGTTAATCTCGGTTTTCTAGACCGGAGCCGCTATTTCCATGAAGTAGCTCCCCAATTATCCTCACGAGGCTGAGTGGACCCCGTTCCAGACCACAGAGCCGGCAATCTAAATATAGACCACATTCCAAAAATCAGTT
>NW_019737093.1:144260-173113 GCF_002891405.2 Cryptotermes secundus | reverse complement strand
GAAATTCGCATAACTGCGATACTGTGAAAAAATCAATGAATATATTGAATGTGGAAAAAACAAAAGGCAAAAAGCTAGATACATTGGAGAATTGCCAAATGTATACTACAACTAGCCGGTCACGGTAGCCGAGCGGTCTAAGGCATGTACTGTCTTCGCTCGTTTGGAAACAGGGATCGTGGTTTCGAATCCCACTCACGGCATGGATGTTTAGTATGTATGTATGCGTTTTTCTGTGTTTGTATACAGGTAGAGGCCTTGCGACGAGCTGATCACCCACCTAAGTAGTTCTACCGAATGTGTAAGATCTAGAAAAACCGAAATGAACGGAGAAGTTCATGGAGGTAGGCCTAGGCCCACTGGGGCTGTAGTGCCAAGGGGAAAAAAAATACTAAAACTGAGCGATGATTACAGATGAATAAAACATCGACCAACACGTATTGCCACATATATGAATTTTTAACAAAANCACGTAAGAAAACATTGTAGATAAAATCCGCGCCATAGGTCAAGCGGTTAGTCGCTGGCGTCTCACCGCGGCGTCCCGGGTTCGATCCCGGGTCTAGTCGAGTGGGATTTGTGGTGGAGAAAGTGGTGCTGGGCGGGTTTTCTCCGAGTACTTCGGTTTCCCCTGCCAATCTTCGTTCCACCAAATTCTCCATCATCATAATCATCCGGGGCAGGTACATTAGGCCAATCAGTGGCCGCCGTGTCGAGTGGACCCAGATGGACTCCACCCCCCACAAACGAATTAAAAAAAAAACATTGTAGATTGGCTCCCTACAGCACGAGAGAAGGGGGATCTATTCTGTAGGAAAATGGTAACGTTACGATACTAACACGGCGAGCCAATGCAGTAAACAGTACAAGAAATGTGACGAAACATGTGCGCGGTCTGCTGCAGTAGCAAACACAAAGCTACTCGCAGCTTGAAACACTTTGAAAGATCATTTTAAAATTATTTTTAAATATGAAATCGTGGATCTTACTTACTTACTTACTTACTTACTTACTAATGGAGCTGAGCCCCTCTTTAGGAGCCGCCAATTCTGCAGCTACTCAATAATTTCCAAGCATTTTATGGAACCCGAAGGTTCATTACCGTGTTCACAAGAGCCCTCCACTGGTTCCTATCCTGAGCCAGATCAATCCAATATATACCATCCCATCCTATCTGGGATCACCTAATTGTTAAATTAGGTTTAACCTATTGTAACGTGGATGGACACAGGGTTGCTAGGTAACTGACTGCTAAACACCTCGCAACCGAATACACGTAAAGAAACAATGGGAATGCGGCGTTTTCTATGCGGTCGGCGCCATGACCGTTGCTATGCAGTCGATCGGTAAACACGTTCTCTCATCTCCGACATCTAAAGCTGAAAGAGTGTACCAGTGACGACTTGAATACCAGAGGACCCTGTTTCACTCCACCCTAAGAATAAAAGTTTTGGGCAAATACGTTGCTCGTACTTTCTCATACACGTGACAAATAAACTCTTAAATACGAATATGAATAAATTCTGCGTCACCATTCAAGTTATAGCAACGTACGTATAATCTGAATATAGAGCAAAAACTCCAAACTCCGTGGCCTGTAGTCCGCAAACGAACCATACCGACCGAGCCACCGCAGTTTGTCGGCGAAGTTAATGCCAACTTTTGCGGATAGAGTATGTTGCGTGGTCAGCCAACGAATCTACAGGCAGTTAATCTCGGTTTTCTAGACCGGAGCCGCTATTTCCATGAAGTAGCTCCCCAATTATCCTCACGAGGCTGAGTGGACCCCGTTCCAGACCACAGAGCCGGCAATCTAAATATAGACCACATTCCAAAAATCAGTTGTTCTAAATTGGGTTGGGGGAAGGATGAAAACATTAAAATCTCCGTTAATATTTCAAGATCGAAATTTTGCCTCTCGATCGCGAGATTTGGACGTGCTACACGCAGGAGGAATCGGAAGATGGCTGCACCGCACTAGCGCTGCTCTAATGAAGCACTCCCCAGTATCGTCTTTTCGTCGGTTCTTGCTGTTACATGCTGGCAGTCAGGAGCGCGCACGCACACGATTGTGCAGCTTTTCTCACAGCACGGCATGTGGAACCCAGGACGTCTGGGTTGAGAGTCCTCAAGTTCTCGTGGTGTGCTGTGAATGCCAAGTAATGAAAGGTGTGAGGAGGGTCATCATAGCTTGTCCGCCTGTTCTGTTTGCTTTGGTCTCCACTTCTGACAAACTGTTTACTTAAGACGCAATAAAAATCTGGTCCTAAGTCAACAACTGTAACCAGTCATGACGTGTTTGTTCAGCACTCTACTGCCACCAGAGAACAAGGGTGGGCAGCACGTGATTGGCAGGCCTGCAAATGATTCAATTCAACCTGCTTCTGTGAAGTGGCGCTGAATTCCATTCAAGTGTACAGCCATGTTTTCGCCCTGTCACGGACAGTACACTGTTCTCAAAGTCTGCATGTGCGCGCGCATACATTGCACCTTGCTTCCTACCGCAAAACGTCCCACGATATTATCAAATTTCCTCCGTAAAGACCGTCACGGCAAGTATTGTGGTAAGTAGTTCTCATCCTCGTTCCCAAAAACTCTTTCACATATGCGCACGCCTTTACCGCGCATAGACCTACTTCGTCACTTGGTTGAGACGTGACTTACCGGAAGAGAGTGCCCAGCAGACAGATGCAATATGGGAGTTTGCGGACGTTTCGGAGGACTATACCGCCTGAATATTCAGGGTCAGAGAGGAAGTAGAACAGGTAAACCTTCTTGCTTTTTGCTTGCTCAGTTTAGTTTTATACCCTGAAGGTAGAAGCAATACGTTCCTCCGAAACATCGGTAAACTTACGCTAGACTATACGGCATCACATTTGAAAAGAAACTGCGGGTAGCAGGATTCATTTCCTACAGCAATCTGTCCTCCCAGCCTCCATCTTGAATATGTCGAGCCTCCATATTGAAATTAATTTGCACTTCCCGCCTGTAAGTAGCTCATTTTCGTCCTCCTTGCGGTGACCGCCACAACACAGGCTTTTCCTCTTCGTCCTTTAAACATGGCCGTTCCACGTGAGGGCTGTTTTCCTTTGCTCTGCTGAAGGAACGTCCATTCCCTCCAAAGTGTTGGACTCCCATGTTTCAGTCACAGGCCACGTTTCAGCTCCACACAGCAGAAGCTGTTCTCGTCTTGACTCCCCTCACTCTGTTAACATTTCTGTTTCAGTTTTCCGGCTGCAGATTCTCTCGTCAGTTATTATTGAGTCACAGTTCTCAATAAATCCCAGTTCCGGACGAGTCGCCGAGCTGGGAACGCCCTCTATAAAGATTTAATTCTTAAGTAAATATCTCTGAGGGATGGAGGATGCGCTGTTGTGTAGGATGTGTCTTGTCATGCTCCGCTCAAGTGTGCCGTGCGTGGGCACTTGTCGGTGTATTCACGTCATGTCGAGAGCCATGTTGTGTTTAACGGCGCGTCATATGTCGAGGAGCATGTTGGTGGAGCCCTCTAACGTGCTCTATTGTAGTTAACCATGTCTTTGTTATGACAGTGGAGGGGGGGGGGTACTTTCTGGGTACTGTCACAGAAAATTGCTGCATACGGACCTTCTGAAGCTCCTGCGTTTTCCCACGCAGCGTGCTGCATGTGTTGTATGCTCCTTAAAATAAACAGCGATTATTCCCCAGGCACGATTAACTGATTTGTTTCTAGTAGATTCTAAAGGATTCCGACGTTGTTACGTAACGCTCTGGATTATTGTTTTTTTATTTTACGATTTTCTCCATCGTCCGTTATTCTGAAGAACATTAAAGAACACGACGTTTCGGAAACTGAATCTGTTTCCATCCTCAGGTCACTGTACCAATGATGCAAATTAACTCTTTCTAACGGACCAAACAGAGCAAGTGTCTCCCCCCCACCCATAAACCCAATTTCCGAAACGTTCTCCGCGTCGTCCAGACCAGCTCTGGGTCTCATCCAGCCTCCTATCCAATGAGTACGGTGCTCCTCCCGGGGTAAAGCTTCTCACTCACCTACAACTAGTGTCGAGGTCAAGAAAACTCGGGTCTACACATCAACTCCCCCATACACCTTTATGACGTAGTGCTTAATTAGTTAAGCAAAGGGCCAACTTTACTTCTCTCCCGAAACGTTCGTTGTTTAGAACACCGGACGAGGCACAAAGTCCTAAAACCCAGTAATCCCGTGAGTTTGGGTTCTGTAAAGGAGATGGCAAGGTAAGGCAAAGATAAAGTTAAATCTTGGCTTAATTAATTAGATACTAGGCCATGAAATGGATGTATAGATCCACGTTTACTTGGGTACTAGTTGAAGGTGAGTGGCCAACTTTACCCCCGGTATCCATTGGATAGGAGACGTAGTGGGCCCCAGATTGAGTCAGCCTCAGTTCCTGTGAAATGGGTACTGGGGTTCTTTGTCTGATGGTGGCATGAACACATCCATTGGGTGCTGATGTTAAGAATGGTGACGCAATGCATCCTCTTCATCATAAAGCCATAGTTTCACGGGAGTGGCGCTTAATTAATTAAGCACAGGGTAAGTTTCCTTACTTTTCCTCGCCACATACAAAAACTCGACTGTGTACCCACAAGACGTATTTATGTGTTTCGTATGATCCCCCCCCCCTTGGCACTCAGCCCCAGTGGGCCTAGGCCTACCTCCACGAACTTCTCCGGTTTCGTATGATTGTCATGATAAAATTCGACTACTTTTCTAAGCAGAAATAACCGGTTGGACTTCCTAAGGGAAGCGCGCTGTGTTTCCTCTGTCGTAAGGAACTCACTTGTGACGTATTTATAGATGTACTTCTGACGTGGTTGAAGCGCTAGGCTACAAACCGGAAAGTCGCGAGTTCCAGTCACAGAGAGGCTATTGGATTTTTGATTGAGCTATTCCTTCCAGTCGCACTATGATCCTAGTGTCTACTCAGACTCTTTAAGTTCTGATTACGAGGAATCTTCCTGGGGGGTAAAGGGTGGCCGGTCGGCGCGTAAGGCTGACAACCTCACCGCCGTCTGTGAGCCGACTGTCCAGATGATGTAGAAGCCTCAACATATAACAGCCCTATGGACCTCCACAAGCTTTACCTTTCGCACTTCAACGAGTTACAAGACATTGAAGTTCTACGTGTAAATAGCTTGAAATATTTGGATAATTTGCAGTTTGTGCTGGGTTAGAACAGGCACCGTGTAGCGCAGCGATGATCGCTTGCGAGACGTCAGTTTTTTCATTGAGGAGTCTAAATTCGATGTGACAGATATTTACCGATACCGGCATATCTCAGAGATAATCCAGGTTCGGTTCCAGGTCACGCCAATAAAGCGAGTCACACGAATTTTTTGGTTTCACAGCACATGTAAAATTTTTATTTACACTAAACTAGCCATATTAAGTGTCGAATAGCATTATGTCTAGAAAAATAATATACATACCTTAATTAAAATACTTCATTGCTAAGAAATGCTAACCATCATCTGAGCTTTTAGGAAACCGTAATTTCTTTGCTGATAGCGTTGTGTTGTCTCAGTGTTGATGGCTGCTGACTGATCAGGGTGGTGGTTGCTGAAGGTTTGTGTGGTTGTGGAAATTTCTTAAAATAACAAAAAAAAAAAATTTGCGTAATCGATCGAATCTTCCTCTCACGAAAGAATTCTCTGTAGCATGCGATGTTGTTTTTACTCGCAATAGAAGTTGTTTCGAAATTGGAATCAAGCCTATCGAACCCTGCCACTCCTTTATCAGAGGCCTAGCGTTCAGCCTCTCTCCGCATTCGACATGCCTTCCTCACTAAGCGTAATCATTCATGAACACTTAGAGGCCGTTGTGGTGTTGTTAACTGGCCTAATTTCAATATTGTCGTGTCTCAGGGAACAGGCAGGCCCGAGGAGAGGGAGAGAGATGGGGAGACAGCCGGTCTGTGTACGTCAGTTCACACACAGCATTTATCAGGTTCACAGTTGCAATAGTAACATCATAGGTCACTGAACACAGGTCACCAGTAAAGAAAAAGGTTTGAAATATTGCGAGAATTACCAAAATGTGACGCAAAGACACGACGAGAGTACACGCTGTTGGGAGAATGGCGCCGATAGACTCGCTATAGGCAGAGTNTTTACACAAAAAAAAAAAAAAAACCGCAATATCTGCGAAGCGCAATAAAAGGAGGCATGCCTGTATTTCGGGAGGAGCCCACTCATTTCATGTTGAAAGTAAACGCAGGGCATTTGCTACGCGATGGGAAGTGAAATTTCATATATTATTGAAAGGAACGACGACGTGCTATCCAAAATGCATTTAAAAATTAATTTTGAAGAATGGGGCACCTTGCGGAGGATGTTTTGTCGCGCATTCCGGAGCCATTGTGTTTTTATATGTTCCTAAGACCAATTAAGCAGCGGCACACATGTAGGGGAAATAAAATATTGGACAGAATATGTAACTTCGAAACTTGTACATTTCAGCAGATGCTTTTGAGTACGATCAAATAAAGGGGGACATTTAGCACTAGTGAGCGAGGCTAGTGCAATAGTTTCTAAAGAAAGAGGCCACTCAGAAGATGCAGGCGTCGCGATGAAGCAAACAAGATGAGAGCGTTTCGACTGGATTAATATCGCATAGGATGGGAACCAGTGGCGGACTTTTGTGAACACAACAGTAAACTTTTGGAACGCATTAAGCTCCGAAAATTTCTTGAGTTCTTTAGCGTCTGTTAGTTTCCGAAGAAGGGCGCTGCTCCAGTAGGTGCGTGGTAGGAAATAGATATACGTATAGACCCTGTAGCCTATTGAATGCAGAGCTCCAGAATATTTCCAGGTGTGATAATTTGTTCAAGCTTTGAAACCGTTAAATAAATCATAAATACGTAAACAGTACTCCGTGTCAGTTTCAAAATTGCCCTTCTTCCTCCCCACAAGCGTTAGTCCTCAAGGTTTGTTTCCTTGTCTCCCCCCTTTTCAGAGGGCGCTCTGTTGACAGTCTCCCTTTGGGTGAACGTTGCCCCCAGAGGCAGCCCGCAGCGGCCACATGTATTCTGCAGTCTTCTTGCCGACGGTTAATGTAAGCAGACGCTGGGTCCGCTTTCAGAGTTCTGTCAGGATCTTTTCATTCCTTTTATTGACCCCGTTTCTCCTGTCTCATAGTTCTCTCAGACTTCAATTAACACACTAATTCTGTTATTATTGCCCTTTCTTACAGTCTGTGCTTCGTTAACGGTGCAGACGACGGGCCCTTCTGAGTGATGGATTCAGGACTTATGAATGTTCTGGAGAGTTAACCTTCAGTCGTTAACGTTAACCAATGAAGATGGGACGGAAACATTCTCCGAAACGTCAGAGACTATATTGTCACAGCTCATCGTCCGAGAAGACTTCGTTCCAAATTAAGTTCTTATTTCAGTAAATTACAGACGGGCCTGGTGGATATGTTTACATTCGCCATTTCAAGACGTGGTCAGAATTACCATTCTCATGTAACAGTACGAACTGTGTGACTTCTAGATGTTCCCCGCCAAGCGAGGCTGAGGTGCGAGACGCCTCAACTGCCCTCTGCCAGTTTTGTATTCTTGGTTCTGTCAGCAAGCTCTCGGGTTAGGATCTGAGCCACAAGGCCAGAATTACTGACTCGAGTTTTTGTGATTTTCCTCAATGCAAATGTCTAACTTTAAGCTAGGCTGCAAAGTAATGCTTTACACATTATCCAGTTCATTATTCACTACTCATCCTATCAGTCAACGGTATGTAGTCTAAGCTACTAAGAGCTTCGTTAAATAAATTGTAAAAACAAAAACAAACTATCAAGCGAAAACCGAGCAAACAAAACATAAATTGCTCTCCGCTACATTATTACTGCTCCGTGATTGCCCTCATGAGCCTCTGCACCAAGATTGCAGGTATATGGTCACTGATGTTTCGGTGGAATATGTTGCATCCTTCTTAGAGTATAGTGTAGAGGGAATCATCATCACCAGATTACAGCACTGACTTCTGTCACGGTTGGAGACGAACGATAGAACGTCGTCAAACAGGACCGACGCTGCACAAATGAATGCGTTAGAACCGCATATTCTGACCAGTGGTAAACTGGTCAATTTGACATCGGAATCGGTGTACCAAAAATGACCTTCAGTTGCTTTTCTTTGAAAATCTCAGCTCAGGCCGAAATGAAACATGGAAAGTTCTGTGCCGACAAAAAACGCAGTCCCGTGCCTTCAGACCGCGAAGCCTGTTGTTGCAGACTGTCCTGGTATCTTGTGCCCTTCTGTCCTGACGAAATGTTGTTCCTGTAAGTGACCGCGGTAACGGCCGTCCCTGGAATGCACAGTGCACTTTGTTGTATCCCGGAAGGGGAGAGGCTGGCAGGGCGAGCAATGGGGGTTATGCCATATTCTGCAGCTGAAAGCCTGCTAAGATATCTGCTACAAAAGATAAGCATGCATTAGCTGAGCAAGAACACAAGGTAACAGCTGTGTAAGNCAGTCAGCTTATAGCGGTTCTCACGGTCTCTTCGCTTGCAGATTTCTTATATTTTTTCTTCTACCCTGAAGATGGAGGCGATACATTCCTCCGAAACGTTGGTTAACACCACATATACACGGTGCCAAATCGCAGAAGACTGCTTTCTTCAAGGTAACAGCTGATCGCCTTCAGTAGCCGTCTTGCAACAAGAGACGCAACTGCTACACACATGAACACAACTAGTCAAGGCCTGCGGTCGGCAGATATACGTATTCAGCGACACCGACCCTCGAGATGTTTCCCAGCTAACGCTCAAACATTAGTTTCAAAATAAGTTTTTGCATATCCCAGTATTCTACCGTTGTTTACATGTACCTTGGCTTGTTGCTGTCATATAGGCCACAGGACACTCAGCTCCAAAATAGTGCTCGGTTTTCCAAAGATACATACGTGGTATCTTATTTACAACTGGAGAATACTGGTCACAAAATTATTACGGTAGAAAACAGTAAACAGTGTGAGTTACTTGTGTATAGCTGAGACCTTCTTGAGAAACTACCATTTTCTCAGCTACTCACGGAATTCGTAGAATGCTCAGGAGCTCATTGTTTCACAATAGGCCGCACTGATCGTTATTCAAATCCAGATTAATCCAATCCTCGGCTTCCCATTCAGTTTCTTTACGATCCACTTCAGCGGTATATTCCTGTCTGATCCGTGATCTACCAGAAATGTGTAGGTGACAGAAGTACCCGTTCTTCGCCCTGGCCATGATTTCTTTCCCTGTCTTTATTGAAGTGTTACTCAACAAATGGAACAGAAACCTTTAGAAACATTTATGGATAAAAATGTTCATTAACATGTTCACAACAGGTAGCCACTGGGCTGTATTCGAAACGGCTTGCATTAATTTCACACCTCCCAGCCTGTTTCGTAAAGACTGATTTTATATGTCACGTGTGACGTCTTTGCGTGACGAATAATAATGGGTTCTGGATTTATTGGCACTTCTTTACAATTATAGTTGACTACAACAGCTCACACATTGAGCTCCTTCTTAACGACGTCTCTCACTAATCTCGGACTGATCTCCACTCCTCGAATTCACGAATGCACTGCCTTTTGTAACTGCCACGAGGCCGGGATAGGAGTCATCATGGCGAAGAGTTCCTGTCTTCTTTTTGTGTTGTCACGGGAATGACTTTTTGAACGACTTGCTACCTGGCAGTGACTCGTTCGCTGCGATGTGTTGTAACGGAAACTGGTCTTTGTTAATATTCGTTGGCCCGGAAAGATGATTACCAAGCCGTTGTCTAGCAATGAACGTCTGCTCCGGCTCCACCATTCCGTCTTCCAGCCGTCATGTCACAGTATTAATCATACCTATGCCAATGTATAATTGGTATTGTCACGTGTGTTAGTGACTTGTAGAAGGGGTTTCGATTTTATTGGATATTCACCAGTCGTAACTACAAATAATTATAACACATAAAATAAAGTCTTTTATGTCTGCTTTAGCTAGTCATTGCTAGGTAATAGATTTAAACAATAGCTATTCCTTGACGATGTTTTGCTTATTCGTTTCCTTGCAACGGATTTTAACATATGAACTATAACTGTCACACTCCAGATATCACTGCACTACAGCACACATAAAGTCTTAAAATGACAAGTCCTCACTGACCGACTTCTTATTCTCCTTCAATTACGAACTTTACATAGGAATGTCCTACCGGCAACTGACTACAACTGCTTCGGTTATTCTGGGAATCTCGTTATATATCCGTGGCACCGACCCCACAGAAAATACCTATTCTTTTGTAATAAACGTTGCGTAACCTTGTAAATATTGTAACGTGATGTCCGAAAGCCGGAATAGACGTTCATTGCTAGGCAATAATTCTGTAGAAATATTTCCGTGGTAATGAATACGCAACACTAGAGTCGCTTCCGTTGCTATGCAACGGCGCTCTAAACACGCCTTCCCAACAATAGATAGGCTATGTTTTCTCCGTAGTCCAATTCAGTTGAGCAGAAATCGGTTGAGTTTCGACACGCCAACCTGCCAGGATGTGAGCTTGGGAGCAGCTGGAGATAGAACTGAGAGAGCCGGTAGTCGAAAGTGATTGAGAAGAAATGACAAGAAGGAAATTAGACTCCAAAAAGAAGTCTTCATGTGTAATTTGAAGTGACAGTGAGACCATTGCCTGGATACGAATAGTGAAGGCTGAGCGTCCTAGTTCGTATGTATCTGAACTATAAAGTGCGTAGATCAGCGATAGCACTGTAATTGCTATAGTACTGATTGCTGTGTATAAGGTAGCAATAAATCCAACCGTCCAATCCAGAATCCGTCTATAATTCACGCACACCCACTGCATGTGATAATATACGTATATAAAAAAGTCCAGTTCGTACCTCTCAGGGAACATATTACGTCTCTACAAAGTCCAACCGGTTAATGCTGTTTAGGGGAAAAAAATCGCTGTTTATTGTGAGAACCATACGGTACACACAAATACACTCTGTGGGCAGAATGCATGGTTTTGTATGTCACAGCAGGTGGTACATATAAGAACCACTGGATTAAGGGGTTAATAAAATTCAGAGAGCGCCGCTGGTGACATTGTGTACTATACCATACAGTACACTGTTACGAATGTTCTTGGCCGTAAACAAAATGTTGGCTGCAAATATGTGCGTAGCTCAAACCCCGGCAGACGCACTAGTTGCGCAGTGCCAGTCTCAGGAATAAGGAATGTTGTAGAACTGGAAATGAGTTCTATCGCAGCTGCACGCCGTTTCTGGCGGCAACTGTCAGATGCGTACGCAGTCTCTCGCAGTACCTAGCAACGACATACACAACCAGACAATTTGATTCACGAACGCGCCGACTTATGACAGTGACAAATGACGAACCACAATTTTCGTCCCGAAAGATTTCCTCCTACCTGTAGATGTAAGAAGCACATCAAGTGTGGTATTTCATCATCATTATCTCCATTATCATGCCTCTCTACCGCAGACCGGAGTCCATCTCGTGCTGTTTGGGATTTATTATTTTATACGACAAAAGTCTTTCAAAATGGATAAACCGTTCTGTCTCCTTCTTGTGGCGCATGTCATGTAGCCGGTCGGGACGCAAATCCTGCAGTGGGAACTGGACAGTTCCATTTTCTCACCGCCTGCGTAATTTGGTGTCGCGCTGCGTCTTTGCGGCTCTCTTGCTGCGCTGTTGTTGCTGGTCCTCTGAAACTTGGTGGTGGCGTGGGGGGGGGGGGCTACCAAGCAGACTGCCTGGTACGTTATTTTCGTCAGCGGAAGCTATCCAGGGCCTGAACAATGCTCACTAGCCTGGGTGTTCATCCAGGAATTCGTTGATTTCACGTTAGGCAATAAGTTTTTGAAACACTGTAGACAAAGGCACGAATGGCATTTTGATTTTCCGATTAGTTAAGAGCTACGTAATTTGGAAAGGTAATTTTGGGGCCTCAAGGTGTTTAATTTAAGAGCTGTGTTAGCGCAGTCGGCATAGCGCTTGTTTACGGACTGGAGACCGAGGGATCGGAGTTTGAGTTCCTGTTGAGTCAAGAATTTTCACCTCTCAGTGTCGTCCACACATGCTCTGGGGCCCACCTAGCCTCCTATCCAGTGGATTCTGGGGGGCTCTTTCTCCCGGGTTAAAGCTGTCGGGGCGTGAATCTGACCACTCACCTCAAACTAGTGCCGAGGTTAAGAGAACGTGGGTCTACATATCCACTCCCCCATACGCCTACATAGCGCAGTGTTTAATTAGTTAAGCACAGGGACAGCTTTACCTTTACCTTTATCTGAACGAGAAGCACAAGGTACCGACCGACCCTCTCAACATTTGAGGGACAGAGGGAAGTGAAGAAAGCCATTGTCGAGTTGACAGCCTGCAGGGCCTTCACGGTACATACCGCGCTCTAGTGTGCCGTCCGGGAACTACTGAATATGGAGGTGCCCTCAAGTTTCCCTAACACGTGTTCTTTTCTCCACGTCGTCCAGAACGGCTCTGGGGCTCACCTAGCCTTCTATGCAATGGGTACCTGGGGTTCTTTCACAGGGGGTAAAGCGGCCGGGGCGTGAAGCTGACCACTTACCTCCAGCTAGTGCCGAGATCAGGAAAATGTGGATCTACACATCCACTCCCCATACGCCTTCATGGCGTATGGCCTTCAATGCTTAGTTAAGCACAGAGGCAGCTTTACCTTCAGAATATTATTGGTCATCATCCACGGCATTCTCTATGTGACTTTCAATCGTTTTGAGAACACTTTTTTTTTTTTCAGTTTCTCCTCCAGCACATTCAGGGTCCAGTCTCTAACCAGTTCCTTAATCATTTTTCACAGACGGTAGGACTTTTTTGACGAGTGATCAGCCCATCGTAAAGCGTTTACCTAAACACAGGACAACACAAACACAGAACAAACGCATAAACACACCAAACGTTCATGGCTTGAGCGGGATTAGATCCCACGATCCCACCGTCCGAGCGAGCAAACAAGGTTCATGCCTTTGACCTCGCGGCTACTGTGACCGGCTTTGAGAACACACTACGTCTCCATTGCAAATGACAATCGGTTACAGCTGTTTAGTGAAATAATAATTGCTTATTGTGAGAATCGTACGAAACAGATAAATACACTCCGTGGGAAAAGCGCAGTCTTGGGATACTGAAGTAAATATTGTGTATAGTTACCACACTCGTGTAAAGGGTTCTATCCGTGAATTGGCTTTTCGACACTTGTGAGTTTTAGCTTACATGCAAAAAGAAGCCATAGATCACTAATCTTATAGCCTAATAATATAAGAGAGCTACTTCGATGCGTGTTTACGCTCACAAGGGACGAACCCCTACATATTGTCACCACTGTCAGACAGATGACACTAATCTCGACGCATCATTCGATAACAGATGTGACCTTCGATAATTACAAAGGTCAGTGTGTGCACGCGCGTGCGTGCCCTCTTGGCGGGAATGTGTGTAACGAGTCGTTGCCTAGCAATGGGTATGCACGTCACAATACATAGGTGCATTCAAAATCTTAGTTAAGCTATGTCGAGCCTGACCCCTTTCTTCATAGGCATCCCCACGCGTGAATTCGGGTTGGTTCAGACTGTAGAGTGGGCTGGTCGGCCTGGGTTCGGTTCCCGGCATGGCAAGATGTTTCTGTTCTTCACAAGGTCCGGACTGACTGTGGGGCCCACCTAGCCTCCTATATAATGGGTACCGTGAGTTCTTTCCCCGGGGTATAGTGGTCAGAGCGTGAAGCTAACCACTCACCATCTAGTGACGAGGTCAAAACGGTGGACCTATACCTCCACTTCCCCAACATGTCTTCGTGGCATAGCGCTTTACCAGCCTACGAATAGAGAAGCTAAGTTCCGTGAAATTTCCGCTTTGAGGAAGCAGTTCTTTCCATGCATAATGCACGTAACCAGACACCAGTAAAGCAACAGGCCACTCGTTGGACAGAGCCCTGAACATCGCCATGTTCTCTCGTTTGCCGAAGTGACTATGCATCCGGAAGCTCTTGCAGCCGGCCATCTTGACACAGCTTTTCTTCATTTTCCTCGTCTTCAAGCGAATGCTGAAATGGATCCCCAGTTCTGCGTGATTTTCATACAGGCCTCGCGATTGAAGTTCGTCAGTATAAGGGCCTCAAGAGCCTCACAGACCTTTGTCTGCATTGGTCCGCAGCAACGGTCACACAGCGGCCCGAACTAGGAGAAGACAAAAGGTAACAGACCATGGAGACCCATAGGTTTGCGAGACGTCGAGGCTTCCACATTTTCCAGGCAATAGGGTCACAGATGGCGGTGAGGTCAGCCTTACGCGCTGGTTGGCCGCCCTTTACCCCCAGGAAGATTCCTGGTGCTTATTCCNGTCACACAGCGGCCCGAACTAGGAGAAGACAAAAGGTAACAGACCACGGAGACGTCGAGGCTCCCACATTTTCCAGGCAATAGGGTCACAGATGGAGGTGAGGTCAGCCTCACGCGCTAGTTGGCCGCCCTTTACCCCCAGGAAGATTCCTGGTACTCATTCTTGTTAGAGGCCGAGTCGACCCCAGGGTCGTAGCGCGGCTGGGTGGATTAGGGCAATTGAAAAATCCTATGACTTCCTCGGGAATTGAACCCGCGACCTTTCGGCTTGTAGCACAGTGCCTCAACCAACTACGCTGATACCAGTTTATTCTGTCAGGACAGACGGATAGCAGCGGCGCTACATCGCATGAAGATACACCTGTCGTGCTGAATTCAGTTTAGGTTTCTTACTGGTTTCAGTTCAGACCTACCAAAAATACTCCGTGGTTTTAGTACGCAATCGAACAATACGGACCCAGCGACCGCCGCTTGTCTGTGAAGTTAGTGCCAACTCTAACGGATAGAGGATGTTGCGTGGTCATCGCAACGAACCTCCACGGCCATTAATTTCGGTTTTATAGACCGGAGCCACTATTTCCTTAGAATTGCTCCTCAGTTATCATCACGAAGCTGAGTGGACCCTGTTGCAGACCCATTACTTCTCAGAAAATCTGGTAGCGCCGGGAATCGAACCCGGAACCTCTGGATCTGTAGCCAGGAAGTCTAGTCGTATACAAAGTCAGAATGTGCTTGAAAGTAAATAAATGAGTCGGTAGGACGTATATACCCTTAAGTTTTTTTTTTTCTTGGCACTACAGCCCCAGTGGGCCTAGGCCTACCTCCATGAACTCCGTTCACTTCGGTTTTTCTAGATCTTACACATACGATAGGACTCCTTGGGCGAGTGATCAGCTCGTCGCAAACCTGTAGACAAACACAGAAAAACGCACACCAACATCCATGCCCTGAGTGGGATTCGAACCCTCGATCCTGGCTTCCGATCGAGCGAAGACAGTGCATGCCTTAGACCGCTCGGCTACCGTGACCGGCATACCCTTAAGTACCATACATTATTTTGAGCGGTCTCGCTAGAAGCTTCTCCTTCTGTGTCCGTCCGTCCATAGACATGTAAAAAGCAGAGAATCGTTAAGCGGATTTTCACGAAATTTTGTACTGGAAAACCCATCTAACATGTGTGTACCATGTTCAGGTTTCGTTAGAATCTGGACCCTTTACCTGAAGACGCACTTGCGCGTCTGCGCGCATCTCAGTTGGCACCTCCCCTTCAGTCTTACTGTGTTCAGAGTAATTAAACAGAACTGGATTGACAGTCCAGAGTTGTTACGCAATGGGTACATTTAATAGTTCGTTACAAGTTAAATTGACCTTCAGTTGAAAGAAGTAGGTTTATTGTGGTCTGATTGGAGTGAGTCCTTCGACAGTCAGACGTTTGAATAGTCCGACGGGCGGATCTGCCGGAGTGACATTCTCTTCACTTGCTATGGGCAATACAGCCTCTGATGTCTACGGCGAACTCAAGATTATTTTCACGTTCAAATAATTCAGATTTATATAGCGTATCGGCTGCAGGCTGGAGTCTGAAGCGTAGGCCGATATATTCTGAGTGGTTAGTACAGCTCCAATCACGCGTTCAGTCGCCGTGTTGGACAATAGAGCTTCATTACAAAAGGAGAGTGAAGTCAGGTTGAATCACATTTAGATTGGACGTACAGAAAAACTACAAGATCTGATCGGGTGAAGGGGCGAGAGGGGGGAACTACAGGAAACAACATAAAAACAACATTCAAGACTAAATTCCCGTTCAGTATCGATGTATCAGCAAGAACTGAGGCTCCTACACGTTTCTCGATAACATGAGCACAGTGACGTAACTATATAGGTGGTGACGCAACTGCGTGAACTGTTAGATAACCACCCAGTAGGTCAGATAATAGGACAAAGAAATAAACTTAGCTTCGGGAGTTTAGGCCGTGCCCTAACCCAAGCGGATAGTTGCCCCGGATTAAATCCTAGGTTAGATCATGTGGGATTTGTGGTGGAAAAAGTGGCATTAGGGCAGGTTTCCTCCGAGTATTTCGGTTTCCCCTGCCAATTCTCATTCCACAGACTGCTCCACATTTATCATCTGTCATCCGGGGCTGATACAATAGGCCAATTTGTGGCCGATGTACCAATTGGACTCAGTCTCACCCAACCGCAAGAATTTTTGGAGTTTAAGATATTCAGCTTTTGAAGTATGACTTTTTTCTGATTAACAGTACAGAAAGTTCAGTTCCTAACTCACAAAAAACACAACTTGTCTCCATTAAAATAACCAGTAGCGTAACTCTGTGTAAGGAAATAATCGCTGTAGATTTCTATCTCTTGACGCCGTACATTCGGGCTGATGTTTATCAGCCTTCCGTCTGTTCACTGAAGATAGTCGATCACTGTCACGAAGACCCAAAATGTCATGAAATGTTCCGATTCGTGTCTTGCCATTGCGCGGGACTTCAAGTTCTGTTTCACCTGGCGCCTGAATAGTTTTTCTCCGACGGTGGTCGTGATTCTGCTGGTGATCTTCATTGTCTATGGTGCGCCATAGCCTCAATCAGGCGGCACATTATCACATTGCTGGCCTTTAAGTTGGCGGCTTCATCTCTGAGCTGGCACTTCGATATTTACGGAGCAAAGAAGTACAGTAAACCTTCGCTAATCCGGTTACAGTTAACCCGGATGTCAGATACTTCGGATAGAAATATGAAAAATTAAAAATTCTGTTCACATTTGAGTACGTACTTTATAAAGACACATGACATTTAGGAAGACAGATGAGTCATTTGTCTGTTCAGACAGAACTTGACAGTATCTTCAAACCTGCATTACTATGTTCAGAAAAGAAGCACAATTTCTGGGTCTTCTATCAATGAATGAATGTATCGTCTTTGTATAGTTCTTAAATCTAGGCTCTACAGTGATATATTTTTATTTTTTTAATCATCACTGCATATTCCGTTAAATTTTCCGTTAGTTATATTCTAAGTTCATTTTTTGTTGTTGTCTTTTAGATATTCGTGTCTCTTCGCTAAACCGGATTACCTCCTCCCCAAATTACTCCGAATTATCGAGGGTTTACTGTAATATTCTTGTCATTTTTATGATCATATAAAATGTAAATCTAAACTCTCTCGGCAAAATGTAAAGGTTTCGAACATTGGAGCGAGCGGGGGATGTAGTAACCACAGAGGGCAGACAGTACAGTAAAGAAACGTTGGCAACTAGAGGAGAAGGCAAAGCCGTTTCTAAGAACAGCGATCGGAACCCCAAAGGACTGCGGCCGCAGGAGTCACGTCTTGAGTCGCAAGTGGAGGGGGAGAGGTTGCATGTGCGTAACACTGAAAACAAAATCCGGGCAGCGACCTTACATTCTCAAGACGTGTTGCGATGCTAGGTGCAAATCGTATCGATCTGAGACTTTTCACGTTTACGGTTCGAGAGGGATGAGAATTGCTGCAAGCCGTGAGATTAAGACGGACTGGTTAATAGATACGTCATGCGTCTCGTACTCGAAATGTGCATTTGCCCGTCCCCCGCACTTGCAAAGTGTGTCACACATCCTCTCCTGTCTACTTAATCACCCCATCACAAATGTTAGCGCTGACGGCTAACATTTCCGGGCCCTCTGTCACTTCAGCAACTCCCTGACTCCGTAACCGTCCCAGTGTCCAGTTTCAGAGCCTGCACATCGAGCGTGTGATAATGTGCTGCGTGGCTATGACTACTGCACACGTCACAAGATGAGTAGGGAGCAATGGCGGAATGATGGTTAAGTGATTAACATCAGGAAATAGAACAAGACCTGGAGAAATTCTCCTTCATCCGCCATGGAACGGAATCCGAGAATCCAGCTCCTTCTTCACCTGTGTCGTCGAGCAAGTGAGCGTAGCAGTATTGCTCTAGTCTCGTGTTGAGGAAGCTCTCAGCTGCCGTGACTGCCGTTTCGTTTCCAATTCATAGGTCGGTTATACCCCTACCTTACGACGCTGCATAGTGTGGCTGTCGCAAAGTAACCCACAAAGTAAGAGTTGAGCATGTTTTTATTGCTAGTGAGGTGGGACTAAGTCCCTTGTACTGCGGCCACTTCTGGCCTATTGTACCAGCACCAGATGATAGGTGAGGGTGATTGGGGAGCAATTGGTGGAATGAAGATTGGCAGGGGAAACCGAAGTACTCGGAGAAAACCTTCCCCAGTGCCACGTAGAGTTGAGCATTGCTCAGCCTCTAGCAGCCCTAAAGCCTGTTTTGTTTTCAATAATTTTGAAATGCCTGGAGCTTGAAGTCACCCTGGCCCGATGCACAAGGAAATGCCTGGAGCTGGAGGCCACCCTGGCCCGATGCACAAGGAAATGATGGTGACGCCAGGTTTTCCACTTCAGAGGCTTACAGTTCGACTGGACAGCAACGTCACTTAGCCTAATTGTGTTGCTTGGCCGCATGAGGTGCAAGTGACATTGCTGGAGTGGTGGGCACAACGAGCAGCAAGCATCTTTGAATAATGTCCTTATAAGTTACATTTACTTTTTTGGAAGTCTTAAGCAAAGTTTATATTTTGGATTTCCAGACACACGCGAAACTGTAATGATGGTTCATTAGTATGTCATTTAATTACGTTGAACCTGCTGTACAGGTTAACTGGAGAGGAATTGTATATGGCAGATTTCAAGGCACTAACACTTACGAGGGAAGCTCTGATTGGGTAATATCTGAGGGATTGTTTTCGGTGTGACGAAGGCAACTAAACTTCGGATGGAGTAAGAGCCATTGGCCTGGAGAACTGAATATCTTCATACCAAAACTGTTCTTCGCCACATATTTTATCAGTTGAAGCCTGAAATTCATCTACCTACTAATTAAAGGATCATTTCCTACCTCATCGGAACGACACTGGGTCTCTAGTAGAAAGACCAGCCGGTTACTGTTGTTTCTTGTGACAATCTTATAAAATTTTGTGTGAGCAGAATGCAGATATTTATAAGCAGGTGGTTCACACAGTTACCAGTGCGTTTTAAGGAGTTAACTTGTTGGGTAGCAGTTCACTTGTAATGACAAAAGAAAACAGAGAAAAGTATGAGCATATTGCCATTAACAGGCCTTTTAATATGTCGGTGGGAGTCGGTATAGCAGTCATTATAGTGATTAGGCAAGGCTTTGCAAACGAAGGATCATTGTTCGACTTCCGGCAAGGCGAGCAAGACCGTCCTTGGCCCCATCAAGCGAGAATCGAGGTACATTTCTCAAGGGGATAAAGTGACAGGAGCGTCAACCTGACCTCTCGCCTCCATTTAATGTCAGTTTAAGACTTCGTGAATATGGATCTTTACCCCCCCCCCCATGCATCTTCGTGTCTTAATGCTTAATCAACTAAGAAGAGAGATTACATATGTATGCATGAGGTAATTTTGATACATGCGGCGTTCCGAATGTTAGATTTCTGCTAATGGCATTTATTATTAATATTATCATCAACATAATGATCGTTATTATTAAGCAACATCCCTCGCTGACTGACTAAGCCGAAGATTAAAAAGATTCCAAATTCCAGTCCAACCGTCAGCATTCATGTCAATACAAATATGGGGAGCAGAGTCAACGCCCGAAACGTCGTATAATGAAAGGAGCGTTGCCACAACCCAATGTGTACCTCCAGCTATACCGAATTATGTGCATGAGTTGAGAAACACCCGTTGCTAGGCAACGCGTTCCTACTGCTGTTCTTCCCCTTGCGGTGATCTATTTGAATCACCACAGCTACTGTTCCTAAGCCAGGTGGGTGGCTTTTGCTCAAAAGCTGGAAAGAATTTCCATTCTTTCTTTTTTCTGCCTTCCTTCGCTGCTCCATTCTGGCGATCCTGGCTTTCTTACTACGGGAGCTTCAACCTTCATCTGTTGTTACAGGTGTGAAGAACAAGTTGGGGGCCGGGGGGAGGCTGAAATTTCTTTTGAAAATAGCCCTCCTCTTTCTTCTGAAAATGTTACCTTGGACTTCTCCGTTTCTTGCGCCAGAGCTTGAATGTGTGTGGGACGGGGGAGGAGCAACAAAGCCCTGGATATTACCTCTATTTGTGACGTGACTTCTCTGAAACACAGAGCAGTCGCATTTGTGTGGGCGTGAAATGGCCCGCTGTTGGCCCCACAGGTTACCTGTCATTCAGAATTTGGAAAATACCTCGAGGCAAGCGAAATTATAAAATCTAACGATTTAAGTGATATCTTAGGTTCTCACGGCCTTCATTATGGGGTGAGATAAGTAAGTTGTCGCCAGCACTGTCTTAGAATCACCACTTCCCTTCCAACATGTCAGCAACGGCGTCGCATCTCGCAAGACAGTAGCCGCCAGAATCTATCTCTGCCTCTCTTGGTCTTCCTTTCTGTTACGTCTCTTCATATTCTCGTTTCCGCTATGCTTTCATTTCATATTTGTTGTCCCTTTAGTTTCACATGCCACTCACATCTTCCTTCAGACTGGGATTCGTACCTCGAACCAGGTGAATGAGTGCCGTTCGGCGTTGAAAACCATAACCAAGTTGGTTGTCTGTGTGCGCGCCTGGTATCCTGTGTGTCCGCAACATTTTTAGCTGCTCTCCAGCAGCGTCCTTCTGGATATTAATTGAAGTCGAGACTTGCTTTCTGAGATTTGTGGTTGTCACGGAGGTGACTGTGAAGGTTATGTCCAGAAGAGAAGTAATTTGTGTATCTATTCTGTTATTGTTAAGTTCCATGTATATATCGATTTTTCGACTTCTTGCAGCACTTCGTGAACTCGGTGTGTTGATCTAGCTACTCGGAGTCAGTTTGGAGAAGGGGAAGGGGTACATTCCGCTTCGCTCTGAAAATAATATTAATTTTCTTCTTACATAAAAATGCCTATCTTGTAAACGTATGTTCATTAGACAGTACATATGGCAATTGTCTACTGTCAGTAGTAAGGATTAAATATAATATCATATTGTCCATGGGTGTTCTCTGTTAGCCTAGCGACAGGAAACAAGACATATACAAGTTGAGACAGCCTCTGTGGTCTAGTGGTCAGAGTTCCTGGCTACACACAGAGGTCCGGGTTTAATTCCCGGAGCTATCAGATTTTCAGTGAAGTAGTGGGTCTGGAACGGGGTCAACTCAGCCTCTTGAGGATAATTGAGGAGCTATTTCAAGGAAATAGCGGCTCTGGTCTAGAAAATCGAGATTAACGGCCGTGAGAATTCATTGCTCTCACCACGCGACACCATCTATCCACTAAATTTGGCACTAACTTCGCAGAAAAGCGGCAGTCGCTCGGTCGGTATAGTTCGCTTGTGGACTAAAACCACGGTGTTTTTTTTTGTTATATGTAAACCTATTACTGAGATAGGAAAATATGAAAATTGGTCCCGCCGTGCCCGGAACCAAGAATGTTTGTGCTGGAGAGGGACAGCCTGACGTGAACACAGAGTGGTCCCTACTGTTATGTCACCTAGAACTGTTGCTATTTTCTAGACACTTAAGCCCTCAGCATATGCAGTGTAGACGAGCTCATAAAATTATGTCGACTTGCTTCTAACAGCCTGAGGTCTGAGGCTCTCATGGAGGCAACTACAGGAATATGACATCATGCGTATGTCGAACGGCTGTAGTGACTGAATCTGAAATCTCCTACTTAGAAAGTAGAACCGAAACGTCAGTTAATGTCACGGTATCATATTTCAGATGACAGTTATCTCTAGTTATAAAGTTTGAATTTTCACGATAAATGATATAAGCTCCGTCCCAAGTGCAAACAATATATATTATATGTCTTTGATCTTGTTCTTTCTACACTACATATTTCGGCCTCTATCGGCCATCATCAGGTGTATACTCTTAACGTTGCTGCCACACTGAACCCAGTCTGAAATTTAACATTTAAAAACACAATGTCACTTTCTTCGTATTATCAACATCTATCTACCTCGTTGATATGTGTCTGGTATGTAGATTAAATTGCACACGTCAAATTTGATATTCCTGTAGTAGCACTATAGATGTTGATAATATGAAGAAAGTAACATTGTGTTTTTAAATGTTAAATTTTAGACTGGGTTCAGTGTGGCAGCAACGTTAAGAGTATACACCTGATGATGGCCGACAGAGGCCGAAACATGTAGTGTAGAAAGAACAAGATCAAAGACATATAATATATATTGTTTGCACTTGGGACGGAGCTTATATCATTTATCGTGTAGAGTGCAACAGGATGCTTAAATATAATATTTGAATTTTCAATTCCAAAATATCTGCTGCAAACATGTGTGTCAGAATGAGAAGACAGTAGTGTTAATGGACTGAAGTTGAAACCTTCCTATGCCTTTCGAAATCGTTGGCTTCACTTAGTGGTTTGTTAATGTGAATTTTCTGCTGAAATGGGCAGAAGGCATGATTGCGCATCATTATCATTATAATCATCAAGTTTTTGGCCTTCGATCCCTCTATCCTTCCAGCGAAATTTGGGGCACCTAACAGATATTGCCCCTCTGGGTTTATAACTCATTAGAAATGCGCTCAGGTTCCACTACTTCAACGTGACGAGTCCAGTTGAGCTTATCATTATGAATTATATTATTATTTATCGCATACTTTGATATAATGAGTTCGTTTCCAATCACCGTGCTTCTAATTTGATCCCTTAGTGTGTATCCAGCCAGAGTCCTACACAACTTAATTTCTGTTGTTCCTGTGTCTTCCCTCTTCTTCTTAATCAGTGTCCATGTTTCAGAGCTGTGTGTTAATGGTGGGATAGCCACAGATTCATGAAATTGAATCTAATCTTCCTGGAGTAAAAAGCGGGCGGCGCGTAAGGCTAACCTCATCGCCATCTGTGAGCCGATTTTCTATAAATTGTGGGAGCCTCGACGTCTCACAGGCCTATTGGCCCCCACGGCTCGTTACAGGGATCGCTTTACCTTTACCTCTACCTTACCTGTGTTTCCTGTATTGTTTTTTTTATCCATTACTCTCTTCACCGCTCCACGTATGTGGCCAAATTTGCTCATCTTTCTTTCCAATCCTTTACTCTCATGTTCAGAGGTAATATAAGTGTGAATGAAAGGTCTGGAATTATGTAATATTATTTATGAAACTGGAAGGTTCATTAATGTGTTTACAAAAGCCCGCTACTGATCCCTATCCTAAGCCAACCTAACTAAATAACTCCAAGCAACGAATTCCTCACTGAGGAGCTAATCCGTGCTCAGCTGGTCAAGAGATTCACCGCTTTACACGGAGCACCAGGGTTCGCAAGAGGCTGAATAGCATTTCAGTTGATGCGCACTGGCACATGTTAGCTGACCGCCGTGTGAGCAGGGAGATGTGTCTGTACGGTTTTATGAACTCAGGTTCAGTCCACACAATTCATTATCATCTTAAATGTATTTACCGCGTTCTCAGAACAGCTAGCAGCTGCTTACTGACTTTATAGAACAGATTTTAGTGACACACTTTGCCAGGTTTTATATTATTGAGTCTCTGAAGTTCCTGCTTCGAATTATTTGACGTCCGTTTGTTCATAATAACGCTTTCTGTAACGGTAAGCATGGAAGTCATCTAAAAGTTATCCGGTTCAAAACTTAGTCGGCTTAGTAAACTGACTACTTCACTAACTCCATGGAGCGAAGTCCTTGAGAAACTGACAGTTCCCTTCCTTCCTGGCTGCTCTCAGGTTCGGGTCACTGGAATTACTAAGACAACTGGTAACTGCACCACTGAAGCCAGTCCCCTGCTCCAAATCAACAGCACAACAAATTCCACTGTCCACAAATTGTTCATTTATTCAAAGCGAAATAATACAACTACATTCGCAAGCAAGGAGTCATATGGCCCTTTAATATTATCAAGTTCTAACGATCCCAAATGAAGGGCTGATGAATTTAGAGAAACATGAGGAGTGCAGCCCAATGACGTCTGATTCCGATTAATTCAAAACCCAAGTCCCAAACACAAGAATCTTGCGCGAGCGTCGCTTCATCCCCCAAGAAGGATTAGAATTGACGGCGCCTCTCCCAGACAAGAATTCTTCCCTAACTATTATTTTACCTAACCAAAGTCATCATTTAATCAGCACAAGCCAATAACCTAACGACTTTTGAGAATAAAGCAGTTCCCAAGATACAGAACTCGGAACCCCACACGTGAGAGCGGTTATTTTCTTTAGTTTAGGGTCCAGCTACACCCTTCCGAAGACACTTTATGATAGCTACATATGTCAACAAAGCCAAATTCGTATGTTCGGAAAGCTACAGACTTGCCTCCCCTGGTGACCTTGTCCTTTTCTAGTCATTCAACTGAATGTAAACACAAAAAAAAAATGTTACATTAAGTTACAGTAAGATTGAAAATCACACATAATTACTGGGTTTTTGGACTTTATCCATTGTCCGGAATTCTAGGTAATAGAGGACACAACGTTTCGGAAACTGGATCTGTTTCCGTCTTCAGGTGAGAAAGGAAGGCACCTACTCAGTTGGGACCCCTTAGAAAGTGCTGAGTAGGTGTCTTCCTTTCTCACCTGAAGACGGAAACAGATCAATTTTCCGAAACGTCGTGTCCTCCATTATCTATCGGATCGCTGTTCTTTATTCCTCCTTGGTGCACACTGCTAGCTGAGCGGCCATGTTTACACTGTCACAGCGTCAATGAAAATTATGCGATCAAGGTCAAACTTCGGTCACAGGACCACAGTAGTACCAACTCTAAGAATGCATGCACAGAAGGCAGTGTGACAAACCTGAAGATTTGTTATGGCGAAAGTGCGGTTAATTTCTGACTTTCCTCGTAATTGTTACTTAAAAGAATTTTAGCCTTTTGGATTCTTTGTAGGTTACATAAGTTGTCAATAATAATGTATTACTGCTCTTGACATCTACAGGTAATTCGGTAACCGGTATGCTCCTGTGCATAACTTGTAATGAATAAAGCAGCAACCCGTGTATGTCAGTGAGACGTTAAAAGTATCTCCCGTCTGCTTTTGTGTGCCGGACATCCGGCTAGAAGTCAAGATGCATGCGAATGATCCTGCGACCGGCCATCCAGACACAGGATTTCTCGGTTTTCTTCTGTCTTTAAGACAGTGATGAGATGGTTCCTAAGTTCCAGGTTCCTGCTGCTTGCTTTTCATGCAGCCCTACTGACTTAGGTTCATCAGAATTTAGCCCCACCCCTGTCAGAGCCACCAAATTATGCAAATTCGATATACGAGTAATTCCGAAAATCAGCAACCCCCGGCTCCTGTCTCAAACCATCCCTTCTAGACATCCTAACGTCTTCAGTTTCACTCCCCTCTTATCAGAAGGACGAGCGGGTGAAATTTTTAAGTAAAATGCTCTTCTCCGCCCCGTAAGTGTCTCTTACTTTTCTATGCCTTTTAACTTTTACACATTCTTCTGCTATATTTTATATCCCTGTGACTCTCTCGCTCTTCTTAAAGTTACCTGGAGATGTCTCCGAGCAAATATCGAGTTGGGCCACAAATTCCATACTGCACTGCCTACCTCACATGCAGCCCTTCCAGTGTTAACATAAAACTTCCTCTGTAATGCGTCCCTTCCAACGTCAGTATTTCATTCATGCCATAAGCAGTAAAGCCTCCACTCAAGCTCTCTCCGTTTCACATAACGAAATCCCCTTCATAATTATGCAACTTATCCCTAGCAGAAGGACAAGCGGGCGCTATCTGGGAACGTGCAAACAAAGAAAACTCTTCTATCGACTCATCCTTGAATCCTGTCACTAATCCCCACCACCCCATCCATTTTCCCTTCTGGAGCTCTCGTGGGTTTAATTAATTTTTCGAAGACCACTTGTAAGGACCCAGTTCTGGAGTGAGAATGTACTAGTCATCACGCACCTATGGCGGATAAACTGTTAAGTACTGAACATGAATGAAATCGTGTTCAACCGTTCTGGGACAACGAGGCGCACATACATAAAAAAAAAACAAATTTTCTTATCGCGCGGGAGGTTGAGGAGGTATAAATTTTTCTAGATCGATCCCAGTGCGTTCTTATATAATATACTTACTTACTTACTTACTCATGGAGTTGAGCCCTTCTTGAGAAGCGGCCAATTATGCAGCTACTCAAGAATTTCCCAGCATTTTTGTGGAACTCGAAGGTTCATTATCGTATTCACAAGAGCCCTCCACTGGTCACTATCCTTAGCCAGACCAGTCCAGTCAGTACCTTCCCATCTTATTTCTCTAAGATCCATTTTAATATTGTCCGCCTAACTACGGCTTGGTCATCCCAGTGGTCTCTTTCCTTCTGGTTTTCCCACCAATATCCTATATACATTCCTCGTCTCCCCCATTCGTGCTACATGCCCTACCCACCTAATTCTCCTTGACATATACACGTATATACTATGTAGGTATATCAGAAAGTAAAATGGAAGGCGCAGATTGAGATGCTTTGAAGGTGAAGAAAATGATATATGTGAGCTCAGACAAAAGACAATAAATAGCTAAGAAGAAGCATCTGACGTATTGTACAAAGGACCGCACAGCCAGAGAGAACACACAAGACTTACGTGTGTCCAAGTCCCATAGCCATATGTACATACTGTTTGGTTCCTTCCTTAGCAACACTCAGTTCATGCTTTGGGCGCGTGGTTCGCCTGCACACATCACTTAACCATTTTTCGGCAAGTTTCGATCAGTATTGTGACCATCATGAGGTAAAATAGTGAGCTGTAGTGTAAATTGCAGCTCCGTGCGCGGGTTCTACGTTATGTGCACGTTGTGAATACCCAAAACTACTCTTGTTGCCTTGTATTGCCCGTATGCGCTCTGTGTACCTAGTATTGAGCTGTCCTTCCCCTGTCCAGCATCATATACGCGTAATAGACAGCCCAGGCGTTTCATTTGCCGTGCACTATTTTTTTTATTGCTAGTGGAGTGGGACGGAGTCCCTTGTACTGCGGCCAGTTCTGGCCTATTATACCAGCCCCAGATGATAGATGAGGGTGATTGTGGAGCAATTGGTAGAATGAAGATTGGCAGGGGAAACCGAAGTACTCAGAGAAAACCTGCCCCAACGCCACTTTATCCACCACAAATCCCACTTGTCCAGACCCGGGATCGAACCCAGGCCGCCGCAGTGGGTAGCCAACGACCAACCGCCTGAGCAATGTTGCATCGACAGATTGGTAGCAAGTATTTAATGCATTATCCAGTGTCTGTGTTTATGGCTCTGATTTATTCGCGATTTCCAGATCCTCGGCATCAGGAAAACACATTCTCCTGACTAGTCCCTTCTTTTCCTTATTATTCCTTTCTGTTTCCATTTTCTCTGTATTTGTAGTCCTCCTCTTTTGTTCTCCTTTACTTTCATTTTGTTTTATTTCTTTATTTTCTTCTAGTCTTCCACTTGCTCTTCTGAATTATTGACGCACAAATTGCTCATACAGAGTCTGGAAGGTTCTGCAATATGTCCTGAAAGGGAACTCCAGCTGTGCCTTTTGTGAAAGGTAAGGTAAACTCAGTGCAATTCAGAGTGAAAGCGGAAATGCTGAAGTGCAGTGGAACAATATAAAAGAATGCTTGTTAGATACTATTAGTGAATTGGTTGCTAAAGTTGAAAAGATAACAAGAAAACCATGGGTTACACAGGAGATGATGAGTAAAATGGAGGAGCGAAGGAAATGGAAGAATGTAAACAATGAAGAAGGCAGGAGGAAATACAGGAGACTGTGGAATGAATTGAAAAGAGCCACGGACAGGGCCAAAAAGGAATATCTTGAGAAGATATGTAATGAGATTATAGAATTTCAAAGAACAGGCCGTTATGATTTGATGTACATGAAGACAAAAGAACTAGGATGGAAAGAGAACCATGGGATTCAAAATATTGGCATCGAAAACTCCCAGGGGAATTGAATAGTAGATCAGAGAAAAGTGCTGAAAATTTGGGAAAATTATGTTGCAGAACTATATGATCGACCTAATCGGCCAGAAGCCTTGGAAGTTGAACCGGAAGAAGTAGATACATACGAGAAAGGACCATATATTTTACAAAGTGAGGTGGAAAAAGCTCTCAAGGACACGAGGAATGGAAAGGCTACAGGAGATGATGATGTACCTGGAGATGTGCTTAAGTTACTGGGAGAAGGTGGTTTGAAAACACTGACAAAACTAATATACACCGTATATGAAACTGGGCAGTGGCCCAAGGACTTTACAGAAGTGATAATGATTGCCTTAAAGAAAAAGACAAAAGCTACAAAATGCAGCGACCATCGCACAATAAGCCTTATTGCACATACAGCAAAGATAATAGCAAAGATACTTAAACGAAGAATTGAAAGGAAAATAGAGGGTATACTTGTAAGGATCAGTTTGGATTTAGAAGAGGAAAAGGAACCAGGGATGCAATTGGGATGATGAGAATTATAGCAGAACGAACTTTGGAGATAGATGGAGA
>NW_019737093.1:136924-144132 GCF_002891405.2 Cryptotermes secundus | reverse complement strand
AAATGAATGTGGAAAAAACAAAAGTAATGACAATTTCGAGACAACCAACCCCAGTCACAATAAAGATAGACCAAATACAACTTGAGAATGTGAAATGTTTTAAATATTTGGGTAGCTTATTAACAGATGATGGAAGGTGTACTTGTGAAATTAAATCTAGGATTGCCATGGCAAAAGCTGCATTTAGCAAGAAGAAGAATCTTTTTACCAGCAAATTGGACTTAAATTTGAGAAAGAAACTAGTGAAATGCTACATTAGGAGCATGGCTTTGTATGGGGCTGAAACTTGGACACTTAGGGCAGTAGATCATAAACATCTGGAAAGTTTCGAAATGTGGTGTTGGAGAAGGATGGAAAAGATCAGTTGGACCGATTATGTGAGAAATGAAGAAGTGTTATTTAAGAGTCAGTGAGCAGAGGTATATTCTACACGAAATAAGAAAACGGAAGGCTAATTGGATTGGTCATATCTTACGCAGTAACTGCTTTCTAAAAGAAGTTATTGAAGGAAAGATAGAGGGACGGATAGAAGTGACCAGAAGACGAGGAAGAAGACGTAAGAAGATGCTGGAAGACCTTGGGGACAGAAGAGGATACTCTCATTTGAAGGAGAAAGCTCTAGATCGCATTAAGTGGAGGAACTGTTTTGGAAGAGACTGTGGACCTGTCGTGTGACATTACTGATGATGATGAAGGTAAAGTTGTCCCTGTGCTTGATTAACTAAGCACTATGCCATGAAGGCGTATTGAGAAGTGGATTTATAGATACACATTTTCTTGACCTCCGCACTAGTTGGAGTTGAGTGGTCAGCTTCACGCCCTGGCCGCTTTAGCCAAGGAGAAAGAGCCCCCGGCGCCCATTGGATGTTAGGTGGGTCCCAATAGCGCCCTCAGGAATCGAACCCGAGGCTTGTAGCATAGTGCTTCAACCAACTAGTGAAAGGAATTATCCGTCCTCCTGTCGGGAATCGAAACACGATCGGCTAGGCAGCCTAGCACTGCACTTATGGAGCTATGCCAGTTACATGCTAGGAGGTATTGAGTAAATATATACATAAGCAGGGGCTAATTAAATAAACTAACAGCGAAATAAATACTTGAAATCCGAGATGAAGTTACTTCTGACGCGTGTCAAAACAAAGCATGGTGAAATCATTTATCATTGTCTTAACCCAGCATTGAAGTCTCCTCATTTCGTATCACTGGTCGCCATCTGTACGCAATGAGATTCGGAAGCCCAAAGCAGTTGATTGAGAGCACTTCAACGGCAGTCCTCTGCCCGGGCGTTAGTGTTTTAAGCAATTGAAATCCGCTCAGGGTTAGTGCTACAAGTGTTTCAGCCTGACATTCGAGGTTCATGTTTTTGGGACGTGTGATAAAGTCGGCATGCCATCTGCCAGAATGAATGCAGTAGCTGACGATGATAAATGAGATTTTAGTTGGTGTCCCACTCCAAAGCACTCGAGTTAGCCCGCATACCTGCTCCAGCTGCCAGAGAAGATTTCTCTCATCTCGTCTCGTGGGTCATGTGTTCATAACGGTACGGTCCCGATCAGATTAAAAATGGATACAGAACAAGCGCAGTCTCAGCTCATCCTACCATGCAGAATATGCTAAGTGAGTGAGTATGCTACCAATATGCCTCGCATTTGTCTCCGCTCGGTACATGCTTGCTTTCCTTCTCGGTGAAACCTTGAAGAAGCAAAAACACTCGTAGTAAGGAATTGAAATCTGCTGCTGTAATTGAGTACTGAGCACTCAAATAGAATCCCAAGAACTTTGCCATGATACTTGCATATCGCTTTAACATCTGTGGCTTCCGTACGCACTGGCAGGCGTGCGCAGTGTATTTCGTTATATTCTTCCGTGTTCTGTATTAAGCCCGTGCCAGTAAAAATATAAAATGTTTTGCCAAATTGAGCATCAAATGAGTGGGATGAAGGGATCTGAAGGCTCCCAGAGCCGTGAGACTCAGAACCAAGAATCACTGCGCTGACGAAGGCCAGCATCAATTTAGCAGGCAGTCGGTCAATTAAGCCCCTCGCCATTAAAAGAGAAGGCAAGTGGTGGTATCGCTCCACGCATTCTTAACCTTGTCACTAAATAGAAAGGAGTTATCAGCTTCAAGTTCAGACCGTTCTTACTGCTGCAAAGAGCCCCCGGTATTCGTTAGAGATGAGGAAGGGCGGGTCCAAGAATCTATTCTGAAGTTGAGAGGAAGAGAAAATTTGTTACCTTGCAGGAAATGGAACCCCGATTCCTCTGTCGTTTAAATCATAGCCTAGTCATTATACTGGCTGAGCTGTTCCGGCCAGATGAAATGGTTGTATTTTTGTGTCTGTATATTAGGCTGAGCTCTTCGCTTATTTTGGGTATGGGGACTGTACTTACATCATGTTCTTTGTACTGTTAAGATTGGTATACAGTGTCCCTGCGAATTACTGAGGTGTAGTCATCACCATCTGATAGTCACTGTAGTTTCAACAGCGAAATTTTTACCGGAATAATTGAAAATAGCACACATTTCATAATGTCATTTTGCTTAAAGTGGAAAGGAAACTAACATGGAAGTCCTGCGAAATATTTATCTCGTACTGAGTGAGACAGCGCCGCTCGGTGTGAGACACTTCAGGTCTGGCTGGCAGATTCTGTACAGCGGCTGCATATGTCGGGACCCACCTGTTCCGAGTCCTACCTGGGACCGTCCATCCTGACAGGATCTGTCCGTCTGCTTAGGCAAATGTCGGGACATTCTCTCAAAACAGGTGACGGCCGCGCCGTCAAATTTTATCTTTCATAATCATCTTACCATACATCGGCCCTTAATGCATTGGTCTAAAGTAATGAAATAAACTGTATCCTTGGTTCTGTTCTGTCGACCATGAAAATGAAACCAGTGTGTTCCGTCGACATTTCTTATAGACCGTTGACGTTTTCATCGCTCTAGATATTGATATGGTGGTTTTCTGGCTTATGATACCGTGTAGGTTGGTAGAAGTGTAATAACTATGCCGCTGGCGACAGTGGCCGCCTAGCAACCAGGGTGACACTGACTCGTGTGATGCTGGAGAAGTCCATTACACGAAGAGGGCAGAAGGAAGATTCTGATTTCATTTCTGTGCACGAACGGGGAGAATAGGAATGCATATACCATTTTACTTGGAAAGCCAGTCCACTAGGAAACCCAAGATGTAGGTGTGTAGAGAGTAGTTAGTTATTTGGAGAGGGTGGGTTTCCCCATGCACTTAGACCTGTATTGGTCCATTGTGCTTCCCTCTATGATTTCTACCAGTCTCTATATCCTACCGGTATTGGTACTTACCATCAGTCCCGCCCAGCCAGCGAGACGGGCTCTACTAGCTGAGAGGTATCTATAATGCTTCCCCCATCTACCAGAGGTATTAGAGACTGCTGTTGGGCGGGAAACGTCCGCAGTTTGGCTCAGTGACCTCCTTTGGAGATATGAGGTTCTTTTACGTGCCGTAAAGCTACGACACGGGACCCACGGCTTAAAGTCCCTCCCGGAGGACTTGTTCCCTGAATTTTTCCGCCCTTAAAAATTCGACGACCTCCGCCGGATATTTGAACCCGCGTACTACGAGTCATGAGGTGGGAACGTTACCTCTAGACTACGGAGGCCACTTGTGTAGAGAGTAAATTTGTCCCTGTACTTAACTTATTAAGCACTATGCCATGAAGACGTATGGGAGAGTGGCTGTATAGATTCACATTTTCTTAACCTTGGCACTATAGTTGGAGTTGAGTGGTGGGTGGGTGGATACTATTAAAAGAGATCTTAAAGAGGTAGGATGGGATGGAGTTTGTTGCGTATTTCATTATACAGTTTGGTCGCATGGTTTGTGAATCTATTATATTTTCGTTTGTTTGCTTATGTAATTGTTCACGTTAAATTTGCAATGTAGAACTCTATGGGGAACCATCAGGATTCGTTTTCTCTTGGCCATGACGCGAAGCCGGGCCCTGGGACCGACTCAGCTCTCTCGCCCCTCTACATAGTGCCATAAAGAAAGAGTGGAGCTTAGGACGGGGGCAACATCGATCTACAGGAGTGTGGAACTTGGTGTGCCACATGAAGGGGAGAACACGCACTGTTGTACTGTGACAACCAGGGCCCGGATTTTGATGACCTGAAAATAAAAATAAATGACCGAAAAGATCCAGAAAATGACCTAAAGGAGAAAATAAAGAACACTTCGTTTCCATGTTATTCACATTTCAAAAAACATATGAAGAAAAATTCCCTAAAATGACCAAATTTGACAAGAAATACCCTTGAAAGTCCAAAAAGATTACCCAAAAAATGACAAAAAATTACCTATAAAATTTACATTTCTGTAACCAGCAGCTCATATCCGAGATGTATATATTTAAGAGCATCTCATAGGATACAAGGAAAAAAAGATGACATGTCATCAAAATCCGGGCCCTGGTGACAACACGCGGACCAAGAATCACAAAGTGTTCCGGAACTTGCATGCTCAGGAACCCATTAGCCTGTGTTCTCCATCTGATAATGTGGCTAGGGCATGCAGTTAGGTTAAGTAGTAAGACAGCCCAAAAGCTTATAGGCAGAAATTGAGAGAAAATCCCTAGTTAGGACACCCGGGGATTAAATTGGTGAGTGTTTGAACTGAGTTGAACTGATTCAGAATAGACTGACCTATTACGGCTCCGGTTTCTACACAGGCTCAGTGTTTGATCAGATGTGCGGATCGCTAATCGCTGCATCGTGTAACTGGTTAATTGGTTAACTCCTAGGCGAAATGAAACAGCACCAAACTGCATGGACACATCGTAATCTGCTATGTGTTAATCAACGTTTCGAAGATGCATACTGCCTCCATATTGAGTTTCGAATTGAGTCAAACTATATATTGTGGCCTGCAGGTTATAACTCAGTGCATCTTCATAGATATATAAAAACATTTCGGATATACGTACTGCCACCATCTTCAGGAAAGAAGCAATTCAGAATACTATCTTCTGGATTGTGTCACCGTGAATTATACTAGGTGTGTACCGATTTTTCAGAGAAACTTGTAGTCTCCATGTTCAGAACAATATCACATCCCAGAAGGTAGCAGTCTTAAGGATTCTTATGTAACTTTTCTGGTTCTGGTTGTGACGCATATTTTTAGGAGTGGGACGTTCATTTTATAATCCAATTAAAAACATGGCGCCCCTTCACTGCCCTGAGTGGTTATTGCCCTTATTTCAGAGTGACTTTAGAGTTTCTTAAGACGACCGTGCCAGGTAAACAAAAGACTATGATATGGGTGGGTCCTCATAAGATTATTGTTGTACTGCGTGGGGGCGTTCGGAGTCCCAAATCCCTGGAGCGCGGGGGAGAGGGGCCGCTGGTTTCCGGTTTCGAGATTTATAGCATTCTGTGAGACAGTCTGTGTTTGTGCTGTCATTAAACCTTCGAGCCTGAAGAGAAAGAGGGAGAGAATTTTGGGGGTGGGGGAAGGGAGACGTAACAAGCTGACGGCCTGGTACATCGGTTTCCAGTTTGCAGGCTACTCAGGGCCTGAGCAGAGCTCTCTAATCCGGATGTTAATTGAGAGTTACATAATTTTGAGAAGTAATTTGGAATTCTCTTGAGCAAGGAGTTTAATTTTGAGTAATTTAAACGGGAGGGCTACATGAGAAGCAAGCAGCAGAAATCTGGAACTTTGAGACCATTTCAGTACTTGCTTGAAGACGGAGGGAAACCAAGAAAACCTGTGTCTAGGTGGCCGGTCGCAGTCAGCTGTGCCCTGAGGTTTCCCTAACAAACTGGCCGTTAATTCAGTGGTGTCAGGAGCCTTGCTCTCGATATTCAGGTCGAATTCGAAGAATTCTCGCCCACAAACGATTGAGGACTCCGAGATAATAATCAGAATTCACTGTTTGACCTTCTGGCAGAAATTCCTTGTGAATGATTATTTTGGAATCGAAGAAAACGGTTAGAAGTGTCTTTACTCGACTCTTTTAGCATGCGCACTTTCTTTGGTTTCGGCTTCTTAGGGCTCAACCACCCTGCACTCTGCCGCTCTGTGAGAAGGTAATAATGAAAACACCATGTCTCGTCACCAGTAACAATCGATTTTGTAAATGTATCACTTTGGGCCGACTGTAACATGTCTTTGCAGTGTTCCAGTCTGGCATGTTTTTCATCGCCTGACAGCGCGTTCAGTACAAAGCGTGCACAGACCTTCCGTTTGCCCGAATCCTCGGTCAAAATTTGATGCACAGTACTTTTTGGTATTCCCAAAAGCTCCTCCATGAGCCTTGCAGAAACACATCTGTCTGATGCAAGGATTTCGGTCACTTTTTCCACATTTTCTTCAGTGCGACTTGTTCTCGGCTTTGTTGCACGTGGAGCGTCTTCAGTGTTCTCCCTGCCGTCACGAAATACAGCATACCATCGAAAAATGTTCGAGCGAATCAGACAATCACTACTGTACATACTTTTCATCATTTCGTACGTTCTCCGGCTGTTTTGTCTAACTTAAAGGGAAAATTTGATGTTGGCTCTCTGTTCATCGCCATTCTCCGACGAGCGTCAGAAGAATACTGTTACATTCAAGGTCAGAACACATGATGCAGCGATGCTTGAGCTTTGAAATTATAGACAGCCACAGCTGAAACTTCAAGAATCTTAACGCCACAACTCGCCAACAGATGGCATTGCAGGGCAAAATTTAAAAAAAAAGTCCTAACGGATCCTGGACACACCGTGTATATGCTACGTGGCCGTTTTCTTTCATCTGCGCATTGTCAACGCGCAGTTTTATTTCAAGTGAGAAGAATAAATCAGTTCAGTTCAATTTTGTATTTATTTATGTGCTTACTCAACAGCGCAAAGGCCAATTTTAAAGTAAGCACGAGCAGAGAAGTTAACGAAGCGAACATATGTTCAGAATAATAATAACAACGATAGTAATAACAACAGCAACAATGTCTAGACATTTGTTGATATAAAATGTCAGTATAATACATTGTTCTTCCATGTGTGTGTGTATACAGGTACATATCTCATACATATATATATATATATATATATTGTCGCATAATAGGCGTATATCGCGACAAATAACTTCACGGCGTATTTTATATCGCGAATTTTATTTCACATCCGCTCTCACAATCACCCAAATTACAATCTGACGATTACTGCTATCTGCAGTATCACAAATATTACA